>NC_058054.1:28285524-28363024 GCF_020085105.1 Siniperca chuatsi
ATCTCTGTTGGAGACAAGATGATCACGCCACTACATAACTGAAAACTTGAAGCTGGTCACTGTTCTTTTATGGGTACAACCATTTCCACTGACTCACAGAGCAGCTCACTCGGCTGAAGCTTGTGAATATTTAATGAAAGAGTGGGGAATCAGAGAAAAAGTCACAGGCATGATCAGTGTGGAATGATCACAGACGTTGACAAAGTTTCCGAAGCCTTCATCTTCTTCGTACGTCAACCAACTCAAACATATTTACTGTTTTGCTCATGTTTTGAACCTTGTGGTTAAAAACTCGTTGTGACAAACCCCTGAGCTGGAAAAGATCCAGTAATGGTGCCCCCACTGTAGTGGTCTTTGAAGCCACTTTGTAGATAAGTTAGTGTGGTCTTTTATTTGGGTTTTGTTGCCCCTCCATTTACAGAACCTTTGTTTATGTAAATGCCAAATAAACGCTGCATTTTCTTTTACTTTGTCTCTGGCCCCATTCTGGTTGTTGTGTTACTGTCTCAACTTCTGGTAAAAATGGTTTTCGGTTTGCAAGACTTTATTGACAAATCTAGTTTTGAAAAATTTGATGCATGCCGTAAGGCTGACTTATTGAGTATTGCTGCACACTTTACCATTACTGTACAAAGGCATGATGTCTTCATCTTGGTTTCTCTAACTGGAAATTCAAAAAGCCAGTAAAAATACTGCGAGACACGAGGTTCTCAATCTACTATCCCAGAGAGCATCTTACCTCTGTCAGCAAGATCCTCTTGCCATTCAAATGCCATTGTTCAAGGAGTTGAAATGGGCTTGGTACCTTCACCTTCTGAACCAAGTTCATGTCCAGTCTTCCCTCGTCAGTGGGTTCTTTAAAGTTGCACTTACCCATCAAAGGTGTCTGAGTAATGACATTGCTGGGAGCAAGGTTATACCAGTTCCTGAGGTGCTGGACAGCCCTGATATGGACTCGGAGACTGTACATACATACACAATGTACAGAGGAATGGAGGTTAATAGGGGTCTACTGCTCATTGTTGCCCCAGGGCCTCCTACGGTGTTTATGTGTCCATGTTTAAATGATTAGACTTCAGTGGATCTTCCATTTATTACTTTGTTGTCTAACCTCTAACCATACACTTGAATACATAATATAAACCTCACTTTATTTATAATCCAGTTATCCCAACCACTGATTTCGATGGGACAACGAAGGTGAACTGGACTGTGTATCCAGTGAAGTGTAGTATCACGGCACAGGTTAGTATTTAATTATTGCTAAGCCTTATTGCTCTACCAGCTGCTAACAGGCCATACGTACATAAATACCTTCATTGTCAACACAAGAGAGGATGCATGCCTTATCAGGAGGTATGCATCCACTCGTTCCCCAATGTCATCCACTCGCCATTCAGGTCTGTTCTAGTCCTCTTCTCATGTCAACAGCCGTGGTAGAGTCTGTTGATGCTCAGTGTCGCCTGAGAGGATGACCTGCAGACACTACTCAAGGCTGAAAAAAACTACCTCTACCCACTGCACTGTTTTCTGGGGGGAAATAATCTTATGGAAATTTTGATTTACAGGTGACAATATGTAATTATAATTTTCTCCTAAAAACACACTAGAATTGGACATCAGGCAGTAAAGATAAGTGTGCGCCTCAGAAAAGATGCAAATACAACATGATCTGACATTAAGTATCAGGTCAGGTGTAAAGTACAACTAATAACTGCTACTGCATTAATATTACAGTACTTTATTTTGGTTTTCTATGTAAATTGCTGTATTTACATAAAATTTCTATTGCTTTTGAGGTGATATACTTATATATCAATACAGCAAATATTTGCATATTTTAATGTTTGAAGAGCCCTTGACTTTGTGTCTCCCACTTCTGAAACCTATACCCGTGCGTCTTTTTTTTTTTTTAAATCATACACTTGACCAACACACCTCGATCAACAGATTCTTTTAATAAATAATATCATGAAAACCAAAAACAGACCAAAAAATTATTTGCCTGAACATTAAATGTTTATCTTTTTTATCATTACAGGACCAAGTGAACCAATGAAGTAGGCAGCAGCACGTTATACAAAGCGAGATGATGCAATGTAATTAGCAGAGCGGGAGGCCAGTTGATTCAGACACCAACAAGTCCTGACTACAAGGTGATTGGTTGAAGAGAGGGGATTGGGGGAGTGAAGGGTCATAACTGTGGCGTACTAGTCCATGAACCCACCATACCTCTTCTGTAGCTCGCTGTTCTCCCAAGCCCGTTTCAACACCCCCCCACTCTTGCTGCTGTCCACCAGCCACTCAGGCCTGCCCACGCGCCTCATGAACCCTCCATAGCGCTTCTTAAGCCCGCGGCCTAACACCGCCTCCAGCAGGTCGCCCTGCACCACCCCTCCATCAGACCGACGCATGAAGCCTCCATACCTCTTCACCGCCTCGCCTCCCTGACCATCCCCCTCACCACCGTGCTCGGCCGCTTCATTGAGAATCTTTAGGATTTCCAGGCGAACGTTTTCTTCCTCGTCCTGGTTTCCAGGATCCTCTAGTGCCCCCTTTGGAGAGGAGGAGCGGCGTGACATGAAACCACCGTAGCGCTTCATAAAGCCGCCGTACTTCTTGGCCAGCTGGTGTTCCGGTGATGTTGCGTCCTCTTCGTCAGCTGTCATGGCACCCCCTGCTTCCTGTTCCTGCTGTTGACGGGGGTCAGCATCCAGAGGAATGTCGTTTTCCTCCTCCAACAGGAAGTCCTGGCACAGGCGGAGCTTCTGGCTGTCCAACCCACCCTCGCACTCAAGTGAGCATGTCTAGAACAATCAAAATTATCATTATGACTTTTCATAATCAAGCTTATCAATACAATGTTTGCCAATTACAACACACTGTCATGTTTCCATTGAAATATCAGAATCACTATGGTTTTATCAGGGAAAGAATCCTTTCATTTTCTACATTAAATAACCACTCAGACTTTACAGATTAAGTAAAAACGTGGATCGTTTAGAATCAAACCACCAACCCTGTGACCAGTGGATGACACGCTCTACCTCCTGAGCATGTGGCAATGTTTACAGTCACCAGTGAGGGGCGCTCCACTGAAACTACTGATTCGGTCAGTGACTATGGTGATTCCTTATAGTCAGTTCAGAGTTAAATGTTAAATAGTTCATATTAATTTTGTGCCGTGATGAATTGAGAATGAGTCTCTCACCAACCTGTTAACTGGATCATGGCAAAATAAAACAGCTCTCAACTCTGGATATGCTAAAATGTATTGTGGTGGAGTCGTTTGAGGCTGTAGTCCAATCCTCCAATAGCATTCAAAGAGAAGAAATTGAAATTATGTCTAGTTTTTTCACTGACAAATGGAGACCAAAAAAAGGATTTTCAATCATGCATTTCTCATTCCATCACTGTTGTTTCATTTTCCCACCCTAGTCATATTAAACCATGGCAATAAAGCTTGATGAATTGTTACTGAAATTTAAATGGAGACATAAACACATAGAGAAAGCTCTGCCATCTATCTTGTGTGCATTGCACTCCAACATTGTGTTCATATAGAGAAATACACAGACTACACAAAAGAGAGAAACAGTCAATGACAAAGAGATTACAACAGTCAACAGATGGTTTGGGAGATCACAGCCCATTTTATTTACCATATCCCTCACTTACTCCCTTAACGACTTAGAAAAACACAATTTCTCCTTTAAAACCATCTGTACCAGCCTGTTCCTCACCCATTGACACAGTATTTCCTATTGATCTAATGGAAGCTTCCCCTATAAAAGCTGTGTGTCCCCCATCCCGCCAGCCACTTATCCCAGTCATCATTTAACTATGTGAGTGCATAGAACCTGGTGGCAGGGGTATAATCAGACTAAAGGCATCTGCGGGGCCCTGGGGGCTGCATACTGCCGGATAACCTGCTTCCAACCTCATATGTGTCATTGGATTCCACTTATTTGAGCCATCAGAAATTCCTGTTTGATGGCATGGAGGAGGGATTCTTGCTGAGCTTTCAGTGCCGCTGGCTTATGAAGACAGAATTAATGAACAGGAAAATTGAATTGAGGACATATTGGCACCTGAGGGGCTGGGAGGGTGGAGGGCAGCAGCACTCTCTGGTGGCCAAAATGTGAAGCATACAACAAGTAATAATTGTGTAAAGATGGAAAGGGGACAACAAATACCAGATATGGACAGGTTTTCAGATTTCAAGCCTAAAGAAAACATTCTATTTAGATTTCTATTGATAGTATATTTTGTCTGGGTCTTTATACTGTCCTTTCCCTCCCACCGGCAATCACAGGATTCTAAGTGGGGTTGAAACTTTTTAAGTGTAAAGAATTCAGGGAATTAATTCTACGTAAGTAAATAGAATGAGAAGGAAGGAGGAAAGAAGAACAGAGAGGACAATAAATGGAAAATTACAATGATTAGTCACTGACAGACTGAAGGAGGAGGTTTTCAAATGGGAAAAGAAGACGAGTGAAGAAAGGGAGAGGAGGAATTGAAAGCGAAGGAGAGAGGAATAAAGTATGGAGGAAAGGAAAACCCTCAGCGAGAAATCCCTACCAATGAAAGGAGAACAGTGAAATGTATAATATATATTTGTTGAGGCTTTATTGTTTTGAAGTCTACGGGACAATATTATCATAATTACAGTCATCTAATAACTGAAGACATAAAGAAGATAATGGGGAAAGAGGAGAGGGGGGAAATGAAAGAGGGAAGGAATAGAAAGTACAGAGGGATGGGAGACAGAAAAAGGAAAGAAGGGAAATTAAGAAAAACAGATAAGGAGAGGAACTATACAGAAAGCAAAGAATGAAAGGGATGGAGTGAAAAACATAAATTGAAAGGGGCATATGAAAGAAGAGGAACAGAGAAAGTTAAAATTTAAATTATACAAATATGACATTGTGAGGAGGAGTAACCAGACTACTTTGCCTGTTACCCACACTGGGTTAGTCTCTGTATAAAATTGAGTTTATTTCTAAGAAACTTTACCATAGGTGAGACGCCAGACTGTCTCTGTAACCTTAGTGATTTCAATATATCAATTATTAGTGAATATATATAAACTTTAAAGTCATAATTAAATATAGTGACATTACCAGGGAGGGAAAACCAGACTGCTGTCCCAGCAGACGGTACACACATAGTGCACACTCCTTCCCGCAGTCCGTTCCAACCACCAGTGACACACACGCACCCAGAACCAACATCCACACGCATGTTCCGTGTGCAGGGGCAGCCATGGACTTAGGACAGAAAATTACAAAAAATTAAAACTTTGTCAAATAGTTAATATTATACTTCACTTAACATTTTAAGTAAAATGTGAAATCGAATGATAATCATTAAAAATCTATTATAAAATAAAATGTTATCTTTTTATAATGACAACCACTAGATAGAGAAATGTAATCTGTTATTTAGCATTTTCTACTACTAATAGGCTAATACTACTATTTCCACTACGAAGTCTGCTTCTACGACAACTTCCAAACCATTACTACAACTACTAATACTGAATATTAAAATGCAATATTAACAACAGGAAAAACACAAGACTACATTTGAAAATATGTATGTAAGGCATGCCATGAAAGTTCCCTTCAGTGTAAATGTGTAACGTGGGTGTTGTGCGTGACTTCAGTGAATTACTGTTATTATTACTAGTTGTACTGACAGCAGTAGGCTAGTAGTAACTGTAGTAGTTGTAGTAGAAGTAGCAGTAGCCATAGTAGCGGTTGTTTCCTGTAAATCAAGAAGTTATGATCTTACCTCTGTGTTATTTTAAACGATACTTAACGACCTATGCTTTCCTCGTCCGCGCGTGCCAGCGGGGGTACCGGCGGAGTGACAAACTGTTGAGTGGCGCGAGCCTGTGCACCCAATATATCTGCGCGCGGCTCCCCGTGTGGCACTCTCTCTCTGTCTGTCCGCGCTCTGTCTTCGGTGACACAAAGTGAAGTACCGAACCGCGGCGTTCTGGGTGTCACTGGTTAGAGGAAAAAACAAACACCCATTTAACTCTTGTGAACTCCGTTCAAAATGCTCGGTGGACTGCTGCGGCTAGTGGCTCCGCGGTTTGTTTAAGTAGTTTGTGTGGCTTACGTCACCGGTGATAAAGGGGAGGGGGTGGAGGGGTAACGTTAAGCGTGATGATGTGACGTGACAGCCTCCCCCCTTTCTTTACCACACGCACACATATTTTCTGTCACAAATTGACTCTATCCAGTCATCTGTTTTATTGCTTCTCAGAAAGTCTTTGACATCGATAATAAATGGCAGTCGAGCATGCAGGTTCTGTGTGGGAATAATATTTCATGTTAGCTTTTATGTCTCTAGGCGTGTGCTGATGTGTGTGTGTGTGTGTGTGATGCAATCTGAATGAGAAGTGTATTTTATCCTTAACAAAGATTAATTAACATACAAGCTTTCTCATGTTGTTGGGCCAGTAGAAACAGCTCTGCTGGGTTTGGGGTGATATAACATGTTGCTTCATGGATTGTTCTTTTATTAAAAATCTGCTCCAGTCACTGCTTTCCTGACCACAGCTATTACTAATGTTTTTATTATTATGATTTTCTGTTTGATGTCTTATGAGAAATAGAAAAATAATTCATGTGCTTTATAATTTCACTCCACAGTCTGTAAAACCTGCAGAGAAACCAACCTACTGTTCTGTACAGCGTATACATCTTTTGTGGGTTTTTTTTTTTACATGCCTGTGACATGACTGGAATGAGAGGAAATGTGCCCAAGAGGGTTGATAATAGAAAATGTTTTCAAATGTCATATGGTCAGTAAAGGTCTCGTTTTTGCTGATATCCATTAGTATAAATAAGACACTGAAATCCACATTTAGCAAAGTTGTATGTTGTCATTATATTTGGTTCATTTTGTTTGTTAATAAAAAACGCAATGAAATGTGGGATCGCAAACATCCAAAAAAAACTGCAACCCAAAATCACTTAAGATCTACAATGTGAAATGCAAAGAAATGTGATTCGCATCTAAAAATCACAGCTTCAGTGTGACTGTATTGCCTGTCCTTTGGTTTGCGTTTCTTATTTTTGGTTTGCAATACTCAGTTTTTCTTTGTGCTTACTTTACAGTAATCGAACAAATGTTCTAGGGGTGGGGATTCTGTGTGGTGCGACTCTGCAGCTCTTCTAGTGGTATGTCAGCTACATTTTTGTTTTAATTTGTTGTTTTTTTCCCTTTATTTCTAAAGCATGTATTGTCTATGACAGAAATGCAAAGTATCAAAGTACTCAAAGTTGGACAGTGTTTCTCAGATATAGAGTTTTTAATATAAAGATGTCAACCATATTATCTGGCCAGAGAATTCACCAGTGTTTTTGTTGCTGCTGTTTACATTTCCCCAGTTGCAAATTCAAAAAAATGCACTACAGGAACTGTATGAGGTCATCAACTGTCACATGACAAAACAACTGGATGGTGTTTTTGTAGCTGCTGATTTTAATCAAACAGATTTCAGATCTGTTTTACCTAAATTCTATTATAATGTCCACACCCCCACCAGGGGAACCAATACACTGGACCATGTGTACACAAACATTCCTGGCAGCTACAAAGCCAGTCAGACCATATTTCCCCATTTCTCCTGCCTACTTACTCCCAGCTGATTAAAAGGGTCAAACCATCAGAACAAAACAGTTAAAGTGTGGAGAGATGAAACTACAGGAGTTCTACAGGGCTGTTTTGAGTGCACAGACTGGCAGAGATGCCGCCATCCAGGAGAACCACATCAAACTTGAATATATATCATCAGTGACATCATACATCAGCAAATGTGTTGATGATGTGGTGATCACAAAGACAATAAAAGCATTCCCCAACCAGAACACCTGGATGAATGGAGAGGTGAGGGCTCTACTCAGAGCCAAAAAAGATGCTTTTGGGTCAGGTGACAAGGAAGCGTACAACACCGCCAGAGCAAGACTGAAAGCTGGCATCAAGGAGAGACTGGAGAAAGACCTCAACACCAACAATACCAAAGACATGTAGTGAGTAATCCAGACCATCACAGGCTACAAAAGCAGGAGCGCCCCCATAATATGTGAGGACATGTTGCCAGATGAGTTTAACACATTTTATGCTTGCTTTGATCTCATCAACAAAGAGGCAGCTGTAAAGTCTACTATGCCTCCAGAGGACCAGCCACTTTCAGTATCCACAGCGGTTGTGAAAAGAATCCTGCTGAGAATGAATATGAGTAAAGCTGCTGGGCCTGATAACATCCCATGCATTTGTTACTTCTAGGCCGGATTATTGCAATTCCTTATTATCAGGCTGCCCGAATAAGTCCCTTAAGACTCTCCAATTGATCCAGAATGCTGCAGCATGTGTACTTACAAGAACTAGGAAAATAGATCATATTTCTCCAATATTAACTTCTCTGCACTGGTTCCCTGTAAAATACAGAATATAATTTAAAATCCTTCTACTCACCTACAAAGCTCTTAATGGTCAGGCACTTAAAGAGCTCATAATACCTTATTACCCCACTAGAACACTGCGCTCCCAGAATGCAGGATTACTTGTGGTTCCTAGAGTCTCCAAAAGTGGAATGGGAGCCAGAGCCTTCAGCTATCAAGCTCCTCTCCTGTGGAATCAGGTCCCAGTTTGGGTTTGGGAGGCAGACACCAACTCCACATTTAAGAGTAAGATTAAGACTTTCCTCTTTGATAAAGCTTATAGCTAGGGCTGGCTTGGGTGAGTCCTGAATCATCCCTTAGTTATGCTGCTATAGGCCTAGACTGCCGGGAGACTTCCCATGATGCAATGAGCTCCTCTCTCCTTCTCTCCCTCTCCATCTGTGTGCATTTTTATCCCATTAATGCATGTTACTAACTCGACATCTTCTCTCTCCCGTAGTTTTGTGCTTTCTCGTCTCTCTCCTCTCTCCTCCTGTCGCTTTCAGTAGGTATTTCTGCCTCCAGAGCTGCAGAGACTGGATCTGTGATTGTGGGCCACCTGCTGCCCACGTGTTCCTGCTCGACAATTACAATTGTTATTATTAGTCTTATTACTATTATTATCATTATTATTCCTATCACTATAATTCCTATTATTATTATTACTTTATTAATATTACCATTACATTATTATTATTTTAAAATTCTAGGTGGAATTTGCATTGTGCTTCCCTCTCCCCTCCCCTCTCTCTCCCTCTCCCTCTCTTCCTCTCTCTCTCTCTCCCTCTCTTTTTCTCTCAACCCAACCGGCAGCGGATGGCTGCCCGCCCTGAGTCTGGTTCTGCCCGAGGTTTCTGCCTCTTAAAGGATGTTTTTCCTTGCCACTGTTGCCAAGTGTTTGCTCATGGTGGGATTTGTTGGGTCTCTGTAAATAATATTATAAAGAGTATGATCTAGACCTGCTCTATAGGAAAAGTGCAAAGAGATAACTTCTGTTATGAATTTCCACTATATAAATAAATAAATTGAATCCCTGGCCATATACTATACATGTGCCGACCACCCAGTTGCAGAAAGTTTGACCAAAAGACCAAAAAGTTTGCAGTGTCTGGTCTAAATGACTACTGCCCTGTGGCTCTCACCCCCATTCTGATGAAGTGCTTTGAGAAACTGGTTCTCCAGCACATGAAAGACAACATCCCAGCCAGCTTGGACCCTCACCAGTTTGCATTCAAAACCAACAGATCCACAGAGAGTGCCCTCCACTCAGCCCTCACACATCTTGAGAACAACAACACCTACACCCAATGCTGTTTGTTTATTTCAGCCCAGCATTCAACACTATCTCCCCCATGAAAATAACTGGCTTGAGTACTACACTCTGCAACTAGATATTAGACTTTCTCACAAACAGACCTCAGACAGTTCAGATTGGCGGTCGCACCTCCTCCACTCTAGTGCTCAATACTGGATCCCCCCAGGGCTGTGTGCTCAGCTCCCTCCTGTTCACGCTGTACACCCATGGCATCATTGTAATCTGGACAGTTCATTGCCTGGCTTCTGTTGTGTATTTAGTTCTAATTTACAAAACAAAACTAAAGAGTAGTAAGCCAGAGGAGAGAGAAATCAGGATATGGTCCCCTGAGAGTAGGGAGGAGCTTAAAGCATGCTTTGATTGGACTGACTGGGAAACGTTTCATAATAGTTCCCTAAATGAAACCACCACTGTAACTAGTGACTATGTACATTTTGCAGGATAAAGATCTGCCCAAATAATAAATTGTATGTGACTAAAGATATCAAAAGGAATATCAACACCAGGAAAATGGCATTTAAAAATAAAGACTGTCAAACTAAAACAGTTAGAAAATGACTTAAAGAAGAAACTCAGGGAGGCCAAACAGGCACACAGACAGCATCTAGAGGATAACTTTAAAGCAAACAACCCCAAAAGACTCTGGGACACTATGAAGAGGATGACAGGAATGTCATCTTTGAACAAACCTATTGTGACGGACAGTGAACTTGTGTTTGCAAATGAGCTAAATCGCTTCTTCTCTTGTTTTGACTCTGCCGACAACCCTGAGTAATGTGCAGATTTACATAAGAGCATTACACCCAATAGTGCAGATAGGATTGTCCTTACTGTTGATAAAGTCAGGTGCATCTTCCAGCATACCAACTCAAGGAAAGTCACTGGCCCTGACTCAAGCAGTGCTGTTGTTTTAAAATCTTTTGTCAGGGAATTGGCCCCTGACTGGTAACCAATCTTTCAAGTGTAAGTTGGCACTCATACCATTTAATTAGCTTGGAAGGCATCTCATACTAAACCTCTCCCCAAAAAAAACACTATGCTAAAGAGTACAATGATTTTCAGCAAATAGCACTTACATCTGTTATTATGAAGTCACTGGATAAGATGGTCCAACATCTCTGCAAAGCATATGGTAACACAGAGGATCCTTTTCAATTTGCCTACAAGCAAGGTTGCAGCACGGAAGATGCAGTTGTCACGCTTGTGCATCTCACCTCCAAACCTAAAACATATGCCAGAGCTCCTTTCCTGGACTTTTCATCTGCATTTAATACAATTCAGCCTGATTTACTTGTGTCCAAAATGATTCAGTTACAGTTAAATCCAAACCACATTCACTGGTACAACTCTTTTCTCACAAACAAAATACAGCTAGTAAAAGTAAATGATACACTTTCCTCTTCGATCAGGACTAATGTTGGAGCACCTCAAGGCTGCATTAGATCACTTGTGTTGTTAACATTGTACACTGCAGATTGTCCCACCAGCGTGCCCAACCAGTTTCTTTTAAAATTCTCAGATGATTCCACCTTACTATCGCTGCTGACTGACAGCAATGACCCCAGACTGTACCAGTGTAATGTTGACTGACTAATTGAATGGTTTGACACTCTCCTCCTCTGCTTAGACACTGCAGCTCCTCAATACCAAAGACATTCCTGTGTCTTCCCAGCTGCTGGGTAAAAGTGAAGGGCGTTAGCCCCTGGAAGAATACAAAGTCTTCCCTGTGCTTCCCGACCACAGTCTGAAAGCTGCAGCAGGAACGGTTAACACTATGCTTAAGTTACCTCATTAAGCAGATCGTATGATTATAAAAAACATTTAAAATACTAGTCATAGTGATAAACTACTCAGCTTTTATTGCACTTTCAGTAACAAGATTTTACTTGCACCGGGGGGGGGGTTAATCATGTTATGATGGTAGAAGGCTCAGTGGTCGATGGCTGACAGCCATGGACCTATCATCCACTCACCCCCTCACTGTCTGACAGCGGGAGCTATCTTGCTATCATACAGCCTCAGTGGATTACTCTGATAGCAGGAGCTATCTTGAAGTTGGTGATGACTGGGATGTTTGCTGTGTTACGGAGGGGCTGTTAACACCATAAGTTTATCCAGACATCTACAAAATGAGAGACCACAGCTAACGACAAACATTGGGCGGCCTGGTTGCTTAGTGGCTAGTCCGCTTGCTAGCACCAGCCAGTTTTCAAATATTTCAACAACAACATAGCTGCATGTGAGAACTGTAATCAGGCTGGAGGGCAACATCCACCTACTTGAGAATAAAATCTGGGAAAGGGAAAAGTTGATCAATAGCTTTCTATCGGTCGCCTTAGCCCAGTCCAAGCACATCTTGTATACGCAGGCATCCCTTTCTCTATCACGCGCCTCACGGCTATCTTAGGCTGCGGTCTCTGACTCCATCACCACTCTTTCATGGCTGGCATCGACCAGTGCCGAACCTGGGGCCCGAATGGAGAGTCCGGTAGCTGTGGAGAATGGACTATCCGATATGAGTGAAGCTGATGTGCCGTGGAGCCATATGCTCTGATTGAAATCAGATTTTAATCATTGTTTTTATTTCAGGTCCCATTCCCACTGTAGGCCGTGGTACTGGTCGTTTCAGCAGTAGCCTTAGTCTTCATTCTTGGCTGCAGTCCACCTGTAGAGCTCACAATGTGGGTTTTATTGACCTGTTCTGGAATCACCTGTCTATTTTTGATAGGGACGGTAGCCAGCCAAACAAATCAGGTACTTGGATGCTGACTGCTGCACACGGTGCTGTCTCATCCATGTGATTGACTGTTTACATCTCACTCATGTCCATCGGAAATCCTCTCTTCTTCTCCTATGGTTCCACCTCAATCTACTGACCTGGGTACTGGCACCCCCTAGTGTCCATCCCTGTCCCCAACACCTTCACCAGTTCATCTCCCTAATAAGACTGTTGTAAGAAATAGGGTTCCTTGTCCATTTTGCACCGCTAAACAGGTTATCAAAAACAACCTTCAGTACATAAACAGTTCCACTGTCCTTCCTACAGCCATCATTCCAGCAAAATTTGCTCTATTCAATGCTAGGTCTCTGTCAAACAAAACTTTTATACTGAATGTTTTGATCATATTGCATAATTTTGATTTTCTCATTTTGACTGAGACCTGGCTAAAGACTGCTGCCATTTGGTCGAACCCTGCCCTCCTGACTACAGTTTTTTGAACTCCACGAGGTACACATGCCATGGTGGATGCCTTGCTGTTATCTACAGCAACCATTTCAACTATAAACACATCGCTATCGATAACTTTCAGAGCTTTGAAGTTTAAAGTCAACTGTCAAAACCTGTCTGCTGTATTGCAATCTACCGCCTGCTGAAACCAAATAATAGCTTTTTAGCAGAATTTTCAGAATTTATATCCATTGTCCTCAATCATGACAGAATTATAATTGTAGGGGATTTTAATATCCATGTCGATGACCCATCTAACCATTATGCCACTGAATTCCTAAACATTACTGATTCATTCAACCTGGTGCAGCGTGTCTCTGGTTCGACTCATAACTGAGGCCATACCCTTGACCTCGTATTTTCTTTAGGCCTGACTATAAACTCTCTCTCATTGATAGAACTTGTCTCTGATCACAAATGTATTCTATTTGACTCCTCCATCCAGGCAACTTCTCTAATTCTAAAGCAAACAGTATGTTCCCGCATTTTTAATAACCGGTCTGCTCTAAAGTTCTTCTCTATCTTCTCTGATTTATATAATAGCCCAATTCAACCTTCTTACATTAATGATCTGGTCAGTGATTTTAATACCGTGTGTTCCTTGTGATAGATGCCATTTCACCTATTACGACCAGGTCAGTAGCAGCCACCAAATCATCCCTGTGGATTAATTATGCTATCTTTAGCTGTAAGCAAGACTGCAGGAGGGCTGAGCTCAGATGGAAAATGACAAAACTTAATGTTCATTTTCTACACATGAAAGACCTTCTGACTCAATCAGAAAATAAAGGATGCAAGAACAGCTTACTTCTCAGAATTAATTACTACTAATAAAACATAACCCCCAAGCTCTCTTTAGCACAATCAATCAGCTTGTACAACCTGCTTCGACTGCTATCTCTACCACCTCAACTGAAGATTGTGAATTGTATTTATCATTCTTTGTCAACAAAATCAACAACATCAGATTCAACACTGTGCCCCCATTCTCCTCTTCTGACCTATCTAGTAATGTTCCAATTTTACTAACCCAGTTTGCCCCCATTACCATGCACAACCTCATAGAGACAATTTCTCATCTGCGCCTGTCCTCCTGCCAACTTGATATTTTATCCTCCAGATTCTTTAAAGAGGTTCTACCCATCATTGGCCCTGCTGTACTCACAATTATGCCCCTGTCCCTCACCTCTGGTTGTGTGCCCGATAAATTTCAGACAGCTTGTATCCAGCCGCTTTTTAAAAAACCCGGCGTTGATACATCCGTTTTTTAGACCCATTTTGAAATGACCTTTCATTTCTAAAGTACCGGAAAAACTTGTTGTTGAGCACCTCCTTCAAGTTATTGAAGGGAATAATATTTTTGATAAATTTCAATCTGGCTTTCGTCAAAAACACTACTGAAGCTTCTTTGTTTAGAGTCACGAATGACATCCTTATGCATGCTGATAGGGGAGAACAGTCCATCTTGGTTTTACTCGATGTAAGCACTGCCTTTGATACCATTGATCATTCCATCCTCATCAATCGACTAAATAGATGCGTTGAAATCTCAAGGAAATCCCTGGAGTGGTATTTGTCATATTTAATTGTGCGTCTACAGTTTACCTGTTTTTACCCTTCCCCTTTAATGTGGAATGCCCTCCACAGTTGTTAGTAGGACTTCTAAAGCCACACATATTATAGTGGAAAACAATGAGACTATGAGCTATGCATGCTGCTTTGCTCCACACAGGATTCTTGGGGGGAGTGGTCTCAGCGTTATTATTAATAGCTGTATTTACAAAATCAGTCCACTCTCAATCATATCCAATTCAAGTCATTAGACAAATCAAAGGATTCCACCAAAAATAGTGTATAACATTAGATTGAAAATGCAGCAGTACCTCGCAGTAAAATATAGGTACTGCAAGTAAAGCACTTGACCTAAAATGGAAGATTTTGGCAAAAAGCAGACTTCTACTCTAAACAAGCAGAATTCTTCTCTTGACTGAAGGGTACTTTCCCCATGTCCTTAAAGTACAGTATTTGCACATGATGACTCAGTCCTTGACTAATTTCTGAGGTACCTGGCACTAAGAAGAAGCTGGAACTCAATATTAATGCTTTCAAAAAGCGTCAGTATGATCGACAGATATTCATGAACTAATCATTACCTAATGATTAATTAATATAGGATCTCCCAGTCTATAGTAACTCATCATCATCTACTATATAGTCCTCCATTAGGAATTATTAGGGAAGTACTTATTAACAATTCATCAATAATTAAGTTGTTCCTGATTAGTTACTCACTGGTTTCTTAATGAAGTAATCATTAACTAATCGTTAGCTACGCTTTAAAATGTGATTAGGAGTTGCTCATTAACTAATGGTTCACTAGCAGTTAGTTCCTCATTTGATCCCTGGTAACTACTCAAAATGTTCTGTCCCTTATTGTAAAGTGTTACCAAAAGTACGTCTAAATTGAGTCAAAATAAAACTGTATAAGGATGATCAATAGTGAAAATAGAACGAGAGGGTGGTGGAAAAATCCAACTCAGAATTGCATTAGGCCATACTGCATGATTTTCTTTATAAACTGGTGTATATAATGGGAAGAGTCCCAGATGAAAATAAATTGTTTGAAATGTCTATATAAAAAAAAGTGTATTCATATTTAGTTACAGTCCTAGCACTGAGGCAGTGTTGTGTATGATAGTAGAAGTCATGGATTAGATATTATTGCTATGCCGATGAAAAACAGCTGTACGTTCACACAAAACCTTCCATCCACCTCCCTCCTCTGTCACTCATCAACTGCCTCCATGACAAAAAACTGGATGAAATCAAACATGCTCAAACTTAACACCAACAAAACAGAACACACAGTTGTGGCAGTCTTGAACGCCACAGCTTGGGTTGGTGATTTGGTAGTGTCCATTGACAGCTGCTCCATCTGCCCCTTTTCAGAGGTCTGAAACCTGGGCATCATCTTTGACTCCACGCTTTCATTTGAGCTGCACTAAAATCCATTACCAAGTCTTTTTTCTTCCACCTGAGGAACTTCTCCAGACACTGCCATTTCTGTTTTTATATCTAGACTTGTGACTTATCTTTTTAGCTTTTTTATTAATGTACAGTAGTTTTTGAATTTATTATTATTATTTTAACAGGTGTATCTGCAGCAAGTAAGCAGACCTTAGATTTGAGATTGTTTTGTCACACAACAAGTGTTCAGTGGTTTCGAAGTGTAATCAACAGAGCCTGACTGAGCTGGTCATGTCAGCAAGAACACTGCTGTAATCTCAATTTAAAATTGAGCATACTGCGTCCTCCTGTTCTTGGGGCTCTCTGTCTGGTCTTTGCCAGATCACGTGTTATAGAGTAACACGTGGAGTTATAGAGTTATAGCAGTCCAGCCTGCAAAAGATAAAAGCATGTATTAACTTTTTTTGTATCAGCCTGGCTCTGGCAATATTCCTTAAATGATTAAAGTGGAGTTTAATCACGTTTCCAATGTGATACTTAAAATTAAGGTCAGGGTCAATGATAACATCAAGGTTTTTGACCTGTTCCTTGTTGCTAATGACTTTAGGTGATCAGTTATTGGAGCAAAAGCTGAGACAGAGAAACTGTCTAAAATCTTATTTGTATCTAGAATCAACTGTAAGAAGTTCTGAGTCATCTACAGACTTATGTCAGAGATGCATGCCATCAAATTGTTGATAGAACAGGAATCACTTGGACATACAGAGATATACAGCTGGGCATTGTCTGTGTAGCTATGGGAACTGATGTTATGATTTCTAAAAATGCTTCCCAGTGGTCGCAATAATGGGCTCAAGAGAATTGGGCCTAAGATGCAGCCCTAAGAGGCACCACATGCTATTTTATCAGAAGAGTGGTCCCACATGGCCACAAAGAACTGTCAACCAGTTAAGTAAGACCTGAACCACTTTAGAACTGTGCTTGTTTGTTTAAAATCAATCAATCAAAAATTGTACTCAGAAAGGGCAGGTTGGAGATTGGTCTATAGTTAATGATAGAATGACAGAATGATGACAGAACAATCAATCAATCAATCAATCAATTTATTTCCAAATCTACTGAAGTAAAAAATCCACTTTCCTCACCCAGATTTACAGTATCCTGCTGGTCCTTAAGTGTACTAACTGTACTTGGGTCCTCACTGCATCTTTACAAATACAGAAATATGGCACAAGGTATAAATGAAGTGCAACATGAATTACCTGAGCAAAGGTAAAACATTTTTCAAGAAGGCCCCTAGTTTACATATACAATGGTAATTAGTACTTGTCCCACAGATGATTATATTACATAGGCACAGATTTCCCTAACATCATATGCTTATGTAATACGCCAAAACATATTTGCCACATTTCGAAGGAACTACTCTCCATTCTGTTGCAGGTCGGCCCTACCTCCATAACCATAAACTATCAATACTGCTGCAGCACAGACTGCAGAAATGTTAATGATTCTGATAGCTTTGAAACAATCTACCAGTGGTGACAATATTTCTATTTGTAGTTAAAGCATTTCTTTCCTCCAATGATCCAAATGTCGGATAACATTTCTATCTTCTATTTCTATCTTTCGATAATGTTTATACTAATAATGTTTCTTCCTCCTGACATGTCACTGTGGGTACTGTAAATATAAGTGGGTATAGCAGGGTTATCGAAACCAAACATTAAAAGTCAGCACCATGCACAGATACACTGAGCATGTCATAACCAACTAGCCACTGTGACCAAATGGAAGGAAATGCAAAGTGCTTAAGATGCATTTGAACTAATGACCCCTAGTTTTCTGTTTTATTGTAGGAATTTTTGAGGGCACCACACAGCACATACATTTTACAATTGGAATTTGGACTATCTCCGCTCTTGTGGATATTTATGGTTCCCAGAGGATGAATCCTTCCGTTTTTGGTGACTCATAGACCTTTCCTCTACTACTACCAGCAGTCTAAACATTTCTCATTGACCAACACATGATCCATGACAAGATAGCTCAAAAGGTAGGGGGTGATTTACATGCATTTTATTGTAGATCTGGCATACTTCATACTTATGTAGACAGAAAATATCAAAATCACATATCAAATGGGCAGAGTGACATGTAATACTGAATACTGACATTCCTACTCCATTCTGGACACTTTCCTCTCTAGCGCCACAGACATAATTATGTTACATCACTTAACATTTTTTTAACACGCAGCACTACTAAAGCCCCCTGAGGCAAATTGTGATTTGTAATATTGGGCTACATAAATAAAATTGACCTGACTTGACTACTACTAATCTGAGAATATCACATTGCATCCAACCTTTTATGTCTATATTGTAGACATAAATTAACATGCTTGTATTACGTTTTTTTCACAGAAGGAAGTGCTATGTTCTTTTAACGCACAGAAGTTGTAGGCAGGTGGAAGAGATGAATGATGAAAGCAGGACCAGAGCGAAACATAAACCTATTTGCATGCAGTTAGGTTAAGGCTACAAAAACACTTGGTCAAGGCAAGGGAAGTAGGGAAAGCAAGGGTGTAATTTCCACTGGGGAACAGGGGATAGAGGGTCCCCCCTCACTTTTCTAATTCCAGTTTATTAAATAACACATAAATAAACATGGTGCAGTAAACACCAAAGTACACCATGCACCATAGACAAAGTAAACACCATGTCTTGTGCCTCAAGTCACGTTTGACATTTTCAAAATTTAACCAAAATCATCATCACCTAACCATGACCAGTTGCTGTGAGTGTTTAACATAACCGTAAAAAAGATTAATCATGCTGTAGTGCATGTACTGTATGTCCAAACATTTTACAGCTTGCCAGATATGTTCATTCAAAAGGCTTTCTTATTATGTTGATATAAAATATATTCTGTTCCAAGTTACCAGCATTTAAAAGTAATTTCTAGGTGACAGTCTTGGTTTTGTCATGTGTTTGCTTGATTGATTGCCACTGGCTGGTTTCATCAGTTTCAACCAGGCTTCCCTTGCTTTGACCAAATTTTGTGGCTGCAGTAATTGGCAAAAATGGTGTCAGCAGGAAACTCAATCTCTCCTTTACAACATCTGTTCAGAAACCTATAGGTGACAGCAGTTACATTCATGATTTTAACAGTCTGCTCCTAAATGAAGTACACACATCAGCATCACCAGTCACGACTCCCTGAATAACATTGTATATCCCTATGTTCTCTTTAATATAGACACATGGTACTTGTCACATTCCCATCACACCACACGCTACATGTATGTACCTAATACATTTACATAATATCCCGATTAGGTATTTAATACAAAGTTTTGTAAGATCCCTCACAGACACACGAACAGACAGTGTCATTTCTTGTGTTACTTCTTATACAACCCCCACTCCTCACCTTATCTCCCCCACACAGTTGCTGTTATCATTGGTGCAGGTATAACAAAGACAAGCTTTTTAATTAAGAAAAGGCTTCTGCTAACATTACCACACCGCCTCACTGTTTGTTCCCAGCACTTATTTGTCAGGAACAAAAGCGTCAATAAAGATTAACATGCAATGCCAGTCATAAGCTGTTTGTGTGTGTGTCAATGTGTGCATTTGACACATACCACCTAGAATTTTTCTTTTTAAATAGTAGAATAGTAATTGTAGTGTTAATATTAATAAATTAGTAATAATAGGAATGACAGCTATAGGAAAAATAATGTCAGTACTAGTAACAGAGCCAATAACAACAACTGTAGTAGCAGTTGTCGAGCAGGAACACAGCTCTGCAGCTCTGGAGGCAGAAATACCTGCTGAAAGTGACAGAAGGAGAGAAGAGAGAGACGAGAAAGCACAAAACTACGGGAGAGAGAAAATGTTGAGTTAGTAACATGCAGTAATGGGATAAAAATGCATACAGATGGAGAGGGAGAGAAGGAGAGAGGAAAGAGGTGCATCATGGGAAGTCTCCCGGCAGTCTAGGCCTGTAGCAGCATAACTAAGGGATGGTTCAGGACTCACCCAAGCCAGCCCTAGCTATAAGCTTTATCAAAGAGGAAAGTCTTAATCCTACTCTTAAATGTGGAGACGGTGTCTGCCTCCTGAACCCAAACTGGGACCTGATTCCACAGGAGAGGAGCTTGATAGCTGAAGGCTCTGGCTCCCATTCTACTTTTGGAGACTCTAGGAACCACAAATAACCCTGCATTCTGGGAGCGCAGTGTTCTAGTCGGATAAAGGTATTATGAGATCTCTGAGATACGATGGTGCCAGACCATTATGAGCTTTGTAGGTGAGGAGAAGGATTTTAAATTATATTCTGGATTTTACATGGAGCCAGTGCCGAGAAGCTAACATTGGAGAAATATGATCTCTTGTCCTAGTTCTTGTCAGTACACATGCCGCAGCATTCTGGATCAACTGGAGAGTCTTAAGGGACTTATTCGGGCATTCGGGATAATAAGGAATTGCAGTAGTCTAGCCTAGAAGTAACAAATGCATTCACTCATTTTTCGGCGTCATCCAGAGTTGCATTGTGTCTTCGTAGATTTAGAGAAAGCGTATGACAGAGGAGCTGTGGTATTGTATGTGGAAGTCTGGAGTGGCAGAGAAGTATGTTAGAGTGGTGCAGGACATGTGTGAGAGCTGTAAGACCGTGGTGAGGTGTGCTGTAGGTGTGACAGAGGAGTTCAAGGTGGAGGTGGGTCTGCATCAAGGATCGGCTCTGAGCCCCTTCTTGTTTGCTCTGGTGATGGACAGGCTGACAGATGAGGTTAGACAGGAATCTCCATGGACTATGATGTTTGCGGATGACATTGTGATTTGTAGTGAGAGCAGGGAGCAGGTGGAGGAAAATCTAGAGAGATGGAGGTCTGCTCTGGAAAACAGAGGAATGAAGCTTAGCTGCAGTAAGACAGAATACATGTGTCAATGAGAGGGACCCAGGTGGGACGGTGAGGTTACAGGGAGCAGAGGTGAAGAAGGTGCAGGACTTTAAGTACTTAGGGTCAATGGTTCAGAGCAATCCCTATCACTCCTTTCAACTCTTGCACATGGCGAAAAATCTTCCCCAGGCTCAGCCAGCAAACATTCAAGTGGTACAGCACGTCTGTGGATAAAGTTCACAAGTTTCATCACCGTTTTAGCAACATGATTAAGTTGCAACACAGATTTACACAGGGATTTCCTGGTGAATGATGCAGTGTAGGAAGATCAAATCTCAGTTGGGGTCGTCTCTTACCCAGTCCTGTATCCTCCGCAGGTGCCCAACAATTTTCCCGGTGAGGATCAGGGATCCATCAGTGGTCACGTCCAGCAATTTAGTCCATGGCAGGTTCAGTCTCTCCAAACATCCTGACAGCCTGTTGTAGTGGTCTGTTCCTTTTGTTGTCACCCTCATCGACTCCATGGCAATGAATTCCTCCACTATTGACTCCACATCGTCGATTATCCCTTGAATGAAAATAAGTAGCTGGGTGGTATCTTTGATATCCATGCTCCCATCCAGTGCGATAGAAAAATGTATAGTCATCTGCCCTTTTTGACAATTTAGCAAACAACACTTCATCAATTACTTCCACACGCCGAGTGACTTTACGACGAGACAGACTGACGTTTTCGAACTGACCTTTGTTGTCAGGGCAAAGTATATTAGCTGCCTCTACCATACAGTCTTTCAAAAATTCACCATCAGATAAAGGGTTGCTCTGTTTCGTGAGCTCGTGTGACAGCATATAACAAACTTTTGTTGCAGATTCTTGGATGGTCAACTCCTTTGTAAAAATATTCTGCCTGGTAATTAAGTTGGAAGACAATTTCAAGTCTTTTTCTTCTCTATCCCATGATGACAAGTTTGTGGCATAGTTAGCATGCTTGGTCGAAAAATGTCTGTTGATGTTGTATTCCATGAACACTGCAACACTCTGTTGGCATTTCAAACACACTGCCTATGAACAGACACTCTTTGTTAAAAATGCGTCATTCAGAGTCAACTTTTCTATTTTTTGACATATTCATCCTAACTCATCGATTCTTCACACATGGTTTATGTGTGAATGTGTTTTTGTGAAGGAAGCACCATCTCGTGGTGTCACCCTGCAATTGAATGAATGGGCATGTTTACAGTGGCTGGAAAATGGCTGAAAATTACATCCCAGTCAGTTGGCAGCCAGAAACCCTTCAGCTGGCAGCAGCAATTCTGAGTGGCTGGCACTGTAAAGAGCATGGAAGGTGCAATTACTGAGAATAGTCACAATAAAAGAGAATATGACAATGAAAACAATTATTAAGGAAAGGTATTTTCAGTGCTCAAAGTGCACAGAAAAATAGATCATACCTACTAAAATTACTTTAAATACTAAAATAAAAATACAATTTTTTTTTCTCCAAATGTCAACCCTGTTATCACATTTCTCAGGCTACATCAACACTGGGCGTCATCCTTAAAGAAAGCGAATAAAAGAAGAAAAATATTTAAATGTCAGTAACTATGGTCAGATCACCTAGAAGGGAAACAGGTAGTGTAGGGTTTAAATGGCATATATATTTATGTTAAATAGAATAATAATTATTATTACTATTACTCATTGTAATCGCAAACGAAGTTGTTGCTGCTAAGGGTGGCCCAACCAGTTATTAGGTTTAGGGCGCAATCACTATTTCACACATGTAGGTTTGGATTTTGTTTTCCCTTAATAATAACAATCTTCATTTAAAAAGTGCATTTTGTGTTTACTTGTGTTATCTTTGACTAATATTTAAATTCGTTTGATGATCTGAAACAGTTAAGTGTGACAAACATGCAAAAAAAAAAAGAAATCAGGAAGGGGGCAAACACTTTTTCACACCACTGTATATCCACAAACATTTATTTAAAAAGGTAAACAAAGGTAAAACATACAAGATGAAACCTAACTTAAATGCACTAAAGAAAAAAAGGGTGTGTGCATGTGAGAAGAGAGCATGTGTGTGTGTGTGTGTGTGTGTGTGTGTGTGTGTGTGTGTGTGTGTGTATATGCATGTCTGGGTACGCTCCAGAAAAGGTGTGTGTTTCTTTGATCTGCCTCTGTATGTTCAGTGTGCACGAACATGAACACACATGGTCAGACAAAGAAAAGCACATGGAGTAGGAGTTTTAAAGTCCCTTTCCACTGTGTGTGGTTATGTTTAAGGCAAAATTAAGGTCTGTGTGTGTGAGACCGGTGTAGGATAACTGTGCAAAGTTACAAAAAGAGTTAGTATGCAAAGATTGTGTCTGTGTGGAGCATAACGTTAACTAACATCAACTTAGCATATGGCTATCAAATAACCTAAGAGATAAAAACACATCCTCAGAAAACCCAGGATGACCACTGTGACTTGAGATCTCCATTACCAGCTGAGACAACTTCAGTATACAAGAAACCCTTACCCCGATGGAGGACATGATCTGGATAGTTTAGATAAAAGTTACGGCTTATATATACCCAATTTATATTTCCATTTCATTAGTTATGAAAAAGGAGGTTTTGGTCATTTTTAAATGTAGTTTAGTGGTAAGGGTACTGTGATATATCTCATATACCACGTTCTTTGTGATTACACTGTTTAAAACAGGTGATATGAAAAACGTATTTGATTCCATACATGTAGAAGGGTCAAAAAACCTGGTTCATTTAACATCCTGACTATAAAAATGTGAGTTTTGCTAGTAATCCTTTACTACAAGTAATAAAGAGTGACTCTGTAAGCAAGACATTTCGCTGTTCCAGTCAAACTTTATGAATCATACCCTTTTAAAATATTGTAGATAATGTTGCATCAAACAGATAAAGTATTTATCAATAAAGTATTTCTGATTCTGATAATTTGCAGCTCTGACAAACACAAATATGGCAATACTTGTCTAACAAGTGAAAAAATCTGAGTTACTCTGTGAAACATGGACACTACAGTCCTCAGAGTAGCTGCTGATATTTGGTTACTTACTTTTTTAAGTACATAAGCAAATTGTTTTGTAAGATCAGTAATTCTACCTACAATTATGTTGACATGGTACTGGATAAAGTCTATTCCATGCAAGATGCTGCCTTATGGTAAACGTAATTCGGTCTGACATAACTGATGTGTAGTCAGGATAACAAATGAAGCTCTAGTGAAAGTTCAGTCAGGAAGACTATACTTCTGTGTGCCTACAACAGCTCAGCGAATGCGGATCGAAAACCCATCACTCAGCACCTGAAGCCAAACGTACTGCCAGCTCTGCTAATCACGATCATTATGCTGCCTTTCACCCATCATGAAATACCCTCATATCAACCATCCAGTCTCTGGTAAAGTCTATTTAGGCAATCGATGCTCGTCTCTAGTCTCTGGAGAACCCCCAAGCCTCATCATCTTCCTCTGCAACGCTTACCGTCTATCAAACCCTGCCAATTCATGCACGAACGAAAAAATAGTTAAAAAACAAAACAAAAAAACCCCAAAACAGACTACAGACTGAGCTGCAAAAATAAACTGCAATAAAAGCCAGGAGGGGACATTTCTATACAAGTATTTTTCTTTTTAATTATTTCTCTTACGAGGACCACTGGTCTGGAATGATTGGGTGTTGAAACAATACTACAGTAATATTATACTGATTTTCTGTGACACAGTTACACACATACACAAGGTGTGAATAAATTTAATGGTGGAGTCAAAGTTTTAAGAAGTTGCTTTACAACATTGGCCTGAGAGTACAAGAGCTGTGGCTGTTTCTGCACATCAAATTTGCTTGTGCACCACTGGGAACAGTTTCAACTTGGGGTACTGCCAACAGCTCATTGTAGTGTTGCGTGTCAATGTAGCCAAGGAATATGAGGAATACAAGGGGGTTGGACCCACATGCAGGCACAGAGACAGAGCTGGTCAAGTTCAGTGGTTTAATATCAAGTCAGTATACAAAAGGCTTACATGGATGGTCAGGCAGGCAGAGATAAAAAAAAATCAGGAGGGCAGTCCAAACAGTCAAACGTAATCCAGTAGGGAATAAGCAAATAATCTGAAGTCCAGAGAAACAAAACAAAGTCCAGAAACACTCGGAAAGGCTGGAACGCTTTACACATGTGGTGAAGACGATCTGACAAGGAGACAAGGGAAGCACACAGACTAAATACACTCAGGACATAACGAGACACAGGTGAAACTAATCAGTGTGCAGCAAATAATCAAAACTGGTGGGAAAAGCAAACAAAGACAGGAAGTATAACTACCAGACACATGAGGGGAAAAGAGCATTTCAAAATAAAACAGGAAATACTATACATAAACCATGGTAAATGGACTGTACTTATATAGAGCCTTTCTGACTACTCAAAGCGCTTCAACTACGTATCACATTCACACAACTACGTATCACATTCACTCATCAAAGTAACTAATCATTCACACACCGAAGACACAGCCCTCGGGAGCAATTCGAACCGTCAACCTTCCGATTGGCAGACGACCCACTCTACCACTAAGCCACAGTCGCTCTCAAACATGACACTCATATACTGCTAAGAGCCAGGGTGTACTTGTACAACGTGCTGTCCGACCACGTCAGAAATCAAAAGTGTTTATAGTTCTGAACAGCCACACTTGGAGGTGGAGTGAAAACCTGGCAGTCATAAAAAGGGGGAAGACCTGATACCGTTTAAATTCACACAACCCAATGTGTGCCCACAGTACACTGCAGCATCATGTTTCTTAATTTAGGCCATGCTTTGGACAGTTTGTTTCCACACTTACAGTAGTTGCTGGAATTTCAATAATGTTTGCTGCCCGTCTAGTTGTCAACAGTTATTATTCACATATTTTTAACAGAACAAACCCTGAAATTACCCTCACATTTCACCTTAATGACTTTGAAGTTCAGTGCATCATTTTAAACCCATTTCCCCAAAATTCAGCAATATTACTAGGTAACACTTTGTTTGGATAGTCTGCCTTCAGATAGTTTACAAGATAGTATTTGTAACATTTGAACAGCTTATTAGTTGAGATTCAACAATTCAACTGTTTCTCAAATAAAACCGTTTTCTAGGTTTGGTTAGGTTTAGGGACCAAAAAACATCTTGGTTAGAGTATGATCATGAATTGTACATATACGCTATTGATAATCTGTTAAACATCTACAGACAAAGCAAAACAGTTGAAATGTTACAAATACTCTGCTCTATCTGTAGGCGGTCTATCCAAATAAAGTGTTACCTTTTATTATGATCAATATTATTCCCAACTACCAGGTTTGAGCATATATAATGGGTAAATTAAGGTACAGTAGTCCAATTATTTTTTATCTTACTTTCCTGTTTACAATGTTTTTTGCATTTGTGGAGGCCAGACAGCACAGCCCCCGCCAGCCAACATTATAGTCCCTAAAATGTGCTGTAATCTCCTCTCACATGTCAAATTTGACAAATACAGTGAAAAACGGCAATAAAGTCCCCAGACTTCCTTAAAAAACTGCGAAGTTTTGTGATTTGTTGAGTTAGAGGAAAGTTTAGGAACTTTGTGAAATGCTGTCTACGACAAAATCTTAGTAAATTAATTATTTGTTCCTTGTTGTAAATTCGGAAAACGTGCTTTATGTCTACTGTAGATGCCTTGTTAACAGCAGATAAAGTCAGCTGCACAGATAAGTGCAGCGCACACCATCAGGCAAACAGTTATTTACTTCTTATAAGTCTGGAACCGGAGGAAACTCTGTCCCTCTCTGTCCCTGGCTCTCTTACCTGCCAAGATAAGCAGCAGATGTTTGTGAACCCACTATCTGTTTCAACTGATTTCACAATTTAAACAGTAACCGCAATAAACTCTTTTGTAGCCTGTGAAGAAAGTCACTAGACTCCCTTAAAAAATCGTGCAGTTTTATGAGTTGATGAGGTAGGGGAAACTTTATAAACTTTGAAAAATACTGTCTTTGACAAATTCTTAATTATTTGTGCGTTGTTGTAAATTGGGCAAATGTAATACATTAAGTTATTTCTTTCTTTGTGTAAAAAACATTGTGACAGTCTGTTCCGGTGTGTTGCTGCAGATAAATTCAACTGCACAGAGGAGCACACTGTTGTAAACAGTCTTTTTTGTTTTATTGTATATCATTAATTTCCCACTGGTATTGTTTTCATTTTCATGCAGTTCTGTTGAATAACGCATTTCTTGGCACTTTCATGGAACAGAATAGAAGGCATAATCAGTAACTAGACGCGTGTTTCTTTGAGATGTCTCCCTTGCTCGCTCTCTAAATTTGAATAACCTATATTTTATGTTAGCTAATGCATAAAAACAACAATCTGTATCAGTGTTTCAGTGGGCTTGCTGTTCTAGTTAACAACAGATGGTGTAACCCTAGTCACGTTACTATCAAGCAGAGCATCTGTAGCCCAGACATTGAACTGCTAGCTGTGGGACTCCGGCCATATTATCTGCCACGTGAATTCTCACATGCCATTGTTGTGGCTGTTTACATCCCCTCCTCTGCTAACCCGGCATCGACGTGCAACGCCATTCACACCGCCATAGCACAACTCCAGACTCAACACCCGATTGCACTCATATTAATCTCGGGTGATTTCAACCATGTCAGTGTTTCAACAACACTGACTAATTTCACCCAGTATGTGACTTGTCCTACTAGAGAGGAGAGGACACTGGAACTGCTGTATGCTAATGTTAAGGACGCATACAGCTCTTCCCTCCTCCCCCCCTGGGTAGGTCAGACCACAACCTGGTTCACCTCAAACCCTGCTATGTGCCTCTGGTTAAAAGGCAGCCTGCGACCACAAGGACAGTGAGGAGATGGTTGGAGGAGGCCTATGAGACACTGCAGGAATGTTTTGAAGTGACAAACTGGGATTCACTCTGTGAGCCTCATGGAGAGGACATTGATGGGCTAACTGAGTGCATTACTGGCTACATTAACTTCTGTGTGGACTGCAATGTCCCAACTAAAATGGTCAACTCCTCTGCTGCCAGTCGGTCTGAAGCAAGTGATGCTCTTCATGCCGCTCCAGATCTCTCTCATGTTGTTCTGCTGGAGTTTCCGCTCCAGCTTCCTCCTGTACTTCTCCTTGGCCTCCCTAATCTTCGCCTTCAGGTTGGCCTGGATTGCCCTTACCTCCTCCCTATTACCATCAGTAAAGGCCCTCCTTTTGGCATTCAGTATGTCCTTGATGTCCTTTGTTACCCACGGGTTTTTATTTTTTTTTGCTAAGTACTTCTATTCCTGTGTGCACTGACGTGATAGTGAGCTGCTGTAGCAAAAAAGTTTCCCCTCGGTGGTCAATAAAATATTTCTGATTCTGATTCTGATTCTGAGTAGTAGCCGGTTCAGTGAGATCTCCTTTCCACACCCATTCCTGAGTTGTGATTGTTTTCTTTCTTTTGCCAAGACAACACCAACTCAGCACACCCTCTTTCATCCACCCTCTGTACTACTGATATCCAGGACATGACCAACCCATTTGTTTGTATATTTTTTTCATTTTGTGCCAGGCTGTGACACAAGTCAAACTATCTGCTGTGTGAAAGGTCTACTCCCCATTTTGTGCTAATCAACCAGATTACGTGAAATCTGCATGGATACGCAATGCCTTTGGAGCCCAGCATAATTTTTCATCTGACTCCTCAACTCAAGAAAACTCCCTTACATGTGAATTCATTTTCTGCTATTGTAGGTTCTCCACATTTTTATGCAAAATATGTTTGTAGTTTCTCCTATGTCTGTCTGTCAACAAAGCCTTGCACCAAAATGACCACTTGGCCCACATCATGCCTCTTTCTGTGATGCCTTTGATGCATCACAAAGTTGATCCCAAAAGGAAAACATTAAGGGAGCCAGCAATCCTATGTAGTTCATGTTAATCAAATTTAGTAAATACAATACTGCAGGAGTCAAATTCCCATCAATACTAGCGTAGCAAAAAAGTTCTATCACTCCAAAACATGCATTGCATTTTCCACCTTTATTTATCTTTGAGTGTGTATATGGATTCCCTATATAATGGCTAATACCCAGAAATGACTGTTTGCTACCAAGTTACAAATATACCTTTACTTTTATTGCCCACACAGTGTCTTTCTATTATCAAATGTAATACTTGTAACCGAAGTTCCATGAAAGACAATGCTAAGCAGAGTCTATGAATATTTATGCCTGAATGCTTCAAGACTCATAGATAATGATACAACTAAAGAAGTACAGTTCTTGAATGTGTAACAATGGGCAGTCCAGTCCCAGAGGCCTCATAGTAAGTCAGGCCAAATTTGTTAGGTAATGCTAAACAGCATCCACATTGGTAATTTTTCTAGTTTGTAATATTTCAGCAATATCTCACCTGCAGTTGTAGAAGCTTCATTTAAATACTTTTTAATAATTGATAATGCAAATAAAACTGTTACACTGTTTTCACTGTCAAATCATTTGCCTCATAGGTTTGAACCTTGCCAAGTACCACTTGTGGCTGTTTTTTAGTATGGGTGAGATATTGTTATCTGCTTTGGCAGGAGACAGATAAAAGCCATTTAACAAACAATTCTGTGTTGTGTTGTGTGGTGTGGTGTACAGCAGTTTGGAGAAACAGCAGTAAAATTATAGTTTGAGCCACAGGCTGCTCTGTGTTGTTACCAGATAAAGACAATAAACAAGAAATTATACTGACAGCCGGCTGATGAATACTTAATGCTGTCTGCAAATATATACACACTTACTTTTGGTTAGGGTTGAGAAAGCCAGCTAACAAATATTATTTTAAGGACAGCAATAAAACTGGTTGCGCAAATTGGACAATGATGGACATTGTTGTCCCACAGGCTTTGGCTGCCTGTGTCTTTGTCTCCGTAAAGCTGTAAATCTAGTAGCTTTTGGTGTACAGTCTGATTTTAGATGTTTTGATTGAAACAAGTTCGGCTGTTTTAGATTGTATTGAGATCAGCACTTCTTTGTGCTCTATTTACAGTGCATTGCTTGCTGTGACAGTTGTTGTGTCTGACAGCATTGTTGCGCTATCATGACAACCAGAAACTGTTAGCTTTCAAGTCATTAGCTGCAGCATAACTTCATATTTAACAGGGTTTTTAACATGGTGATTTTGATGTTAATTTAGATCTTAATCTTCTGCTTTGACATGTTTGGAAACTTAACATATAATGTAGTAAATGCGTACTTCAGTTAATACAATAAAAACTAAGAATCTAATGTTGTGTCTTTATTCGTGTGCTTCCATACTTACTACATACTATTTTGAGTGCATAAGTGCATTCACACTGACAATTATGGCAAAATGTAGTGCACTACGAGTACCTGGCTGATGTACTCATAATGGTCAAAAAGTTGAGTGTGGAATGCTGGACACTTCTCACCCTCAATGGTTGCCATCTTGGCTACGTAACAGAAGGGGAGCGGTTGTGGTTGCTCCGGTGAACACTGCGCTATACAAATGTCAATCAATCAATCAATCAATCAAACTTTATTTATATAGCACAAATCATTCATCAAATGCAACTCCAAGTGCTGAAGATATAGTTAAAAAGAGCATAACTTAAAAAAAAACATTTAAATGAATAAAACAAGTATTAAGTAATCAAACTAATAGTGCAAAACTAAACATCTGTACACTAGGCTGAAAAGTTGAGTTTTAAGTTATCTTTTAAAGATATCTTCACTCTTTGCTCCTCTCAGGTCTTTTGGCAGGCTTTTCCACAGGCTGGGGCCATAGTGGCCTTGCTTTGGGTCTTAGACCGGACCCTAGGAACAACCAAGAGACCATTACAAGAGGACATGTGGGATCCAGTGGGTACATATCTTAAAACCATATCAGACAAGTAGTTGGGAGCAAGACCATTTAGTGATTTGTAAACCAATAAAATAATCTTAAAATCAACAGGTATCTAGTGCAGGTATTCAGTGCAGCGATTTTTACACAGGCAGTGCTCTCCTGGTCCTGGTCAGCAGACCTGGTTGAGCAGAAGGAAGTTCTGAGCCATCCAAGCATTAATATCTAACATACACTTGTGGAGGGCATCGATAGGACTTGTGTCATCAGGAGACACAGCAATATAGAGTTGAGTATCATCAGCATAACAATTGATTGTGACAATTGATGCCATGTCTCCTGATGACACTACCAAGGGGCAGCAATAAAAGGCTGAACAGGACTGGACCAAGTATTGAGCCTTGTGATTTCATATTTCTTAGAGGAGTGCTCGTCAAGGGCAACAAAGAAGTCTCTACTTGTGAGGTAAGATGTAATCCACTTAAGAACAGTGCCAGTGAGGCCCACACATTTGTGTAGTCTATGAGAATGTTGTGGTCGACTGTATCAAATGCTGCACTCAGGTCAAGGAGAACAAGGACAGATGTTTTTTTTTTGTCAAAGTTGATCCTAAGATCATTCACAACCTTTACTAAGGCCATTATTGTGCTGTGATAGGCCAGAAAACCGAACTGAAATTTTTCAAAAATGCAGTTTGAGGTAAATCATCAAATCAAGGAAAATCATTTAGATGCTTTGAAACTAATTTCTCTAAATGTTTTGCCTAAAAACAGAAGATTAGAAATTGGTTTAAAATTGCTAAGAACTGAAGGTTGTTTTTCTTCAGGAGGGGTTTCACTATAACATTCTTAAGTGTGGCTGGAAAAACACCTGTCTGTAAAGAATAGTTAATAATAGCTTGGATCTCATCTGATAAACTGTTAAAATTTGTTTTAAAAAAAGGTAGTGGGGATGGGCAAGAGGGCAAGTGGAGGACTTAAACTGTGATACTATCTTCATGAGCAATTCAGTGTCAACCAGGGCAAAAGAGTCTATGGTTACCTTACATAGTGAGGTAGGGAATTCTAAGAAACTGATATTAAGTTCTTCCACCTAGATGTGGTCTATTGCTGTCCATTGTATTATTACTGTAAGAGATAATTGTACCAATGGAGTAAGCAGTGGGAGAAAGTAGTCCAGAGGAATAATTAAGTGTAGAATGTAGGGTTTGTAGGGGGAGGTAGAGGTTTGCTGGTGGAGACTGGAGGTGACCAGGAGTGGGTGAGGACATGCAATGTTATATAGTCAGGGTGAGGGAGAGTTCCAGATTGTGTAGAATAAATTATCAGTTAAAGTGCGTGAGCCTAGGCCATTGCCATCACGACGGAAGCTGAATGTTAACTATCTACAGCTGTATGTTAATAAGACAAAGGAACTCGTCATCTGCACACCCAACACACACTGCACTTTCCTGAACCCCATGTCCATCAGTGGTTAGACAGTAGAGCAGGTTGACAGTTTCAAATACCATACTACACACACTGCTTCCGAAATCATCATCTCCCAACCCCCAAACTCTCTGATCTCAATAACTACTCACATGGCACTCACCATAGCACATGACCGTTTTAGCCAGTGTGCAAGTGTGTCCCCTCTGCCATAGAAGTTCTTAATTCCATGGATCACTAATTACAATTATGAATTGAATGAAGTGTAAAATGTGACTTAAAACTGGTAAAAATGTCAATTTATGACAGACAAACCCAACGCCGACGCATGCATACGTAAGTTGTCAAGTATAAGTTGAGTTATGAAGTTATACATGTGTTTTTTCCCCACTATACTGTTGTAGGAAAGAAGCCATCAATATGTGTATTAGGTCATTAGTATCGATCTTCATGGGAGTCCATCTAACATGGGAGTCCATCTTCAGTCTGGAACAAAGTGGTGGACCAACCAAGCAGTCATACCTCTCTATCCTTAGAAAATTGGAAATGAACAAATCTAGCGGCACCCTTGGCTCACAGAACCTAAGTTATAATAACTTCATTTGTTATCAGTTGACCCAAGTTCTATAGCTGATGATGACCGTGATACAGTTGAAAGCCTGAAAAGCTAGTAAGTGGACCTTTGAGCCCAGATTATTTCAGAATCAGAATCAGAATCAGAAATACTTTATTGATCCCCGTAGGGAAACTCTTTGTTCCAGTAGCTCTTCTTTACGTCAGTGCACACAGGAGAAAACGATATTATACACTATAAACAGGTCAGAAATAAATTAAGTAACATGTTGGTATAAGTATAAGATAAACTAAGTGTCGAGTACCAAGTGGGTTTACTGGTAGATGGTGAAGTACAGTATAAATACAATGTCACTAACTATGTAATAAATAATAGTAAAAGCGGAGGTGCATGTACTGTCGAGAGTAATTGAGGTATATCCGTAACAGTAATAAGAAAAACTAACAAGGGAAAACTAATATTGCACTTGAGTAGTAAACAGAATATTGCACAATTATTATTAAGATGTAATGCTCAATGTCCAGTTTAGTGACCTAGGGTCAAACAGACTAATCCTTAGAGGGAGGAGTTAAATAGTTTGATGGCCACAGGCAGGAATGACTTCCTGTGGCGCTCTGTGGTGCTCTTTGGTGGGATGAGTCTTCCGCTGAAGGTGCTCCTTTGTTTAGCCAGCACGTCATGGAGCGGGTGGGAGACACTGTCCAAGATGGCGTGTAGTTTGGCCAGCATCCTCCTCTCTGACACCACCGCCAGAGAGTCCAGCTCCACCCCACAATGTTACTGGCCTTACGGATCAGTTTGTTCAGTCTGTTTGCGTCCGCTACCTTTAACCTGCTGCCCCAGCATGCAACAGCATACAGGATAGCACTGGCCACCACAGACTCATAGAACATCTTCAGCATTGTCCGGCAGATGTTGAAGGACCTCAGCCTCCTCAGAAAATAGAGGCGGCTCTGGCCCTTCCTGTAAACAGCCTGAGTGTTCTTGGTCCAGTCCAGTTTATTATCCAAGTGTACTCCCAGGTACTCCAGACCTCCCTCATATTGTTCTGCTGGAGTTTCCGCTCCAGCTTCCTCCTGTACTTCTCTTTGGCCTCCCTGATTTTCACCTTCAGGTCGGCCTGGATTGCCCTCACCTCCTCCCTATTACCATCAGTAAAGGCCCTCCTCTTGGCATTTAGAATGTCCTTGATGTCTTTTGTTACCCACGGTTTGTTATTTGGGTAACAATGGACCGTCTTGGTTGGGACATTGCAGTCCACACAGAAGTTAATGTAGCCAGTGATGCACTCAGTGAGCCCGTCAATGTCCTCTCCATGAGGCTCACAGAGTGCATCCCAATTTGTCACTTCGAAACATTCCTGCAGTGTCTCATAGGCCTCCCCTGACCATCTCCTCACTGTCCTTGTGGTCACAGGCTGCCTTTTAACCAGAGGCACATAGCTAGTTTAGTTACTTTTCTTAAAGGTAAACAATGAACTTCCATATTAAAATTACAGAAGCTAGTTTATACATCTTTAGCCAGAGCAGATAAACTAATGATGTACATGGTTTAGTGTCTGTTTAATTATAAACTTGCAGGTCTTAAAGGAATGGTGCATCTCTTAAAAATGGAACGAAACAGAACAGTCTTTTATGTAAAAACATTATCATACACATCACCGCTGGATCATTACATTTTATCATCATGTACATACATCTTTGTTTCTAAAAATATTAGCATCACTAAGGGAATTATGTTTGACATCTGTACCTAGGAGAAAATTATCTGAGCAGTGTCATTTTCCCCCAGCCCTTATTACCCAGCATGATTATGTTATTTCTGATGATGACAGCTAATCAAGCATCAGCACTTCTAGCAGGTACCAGCCTCTACTGCACATACACACCCTTACAGTATGTACACTGCATGTTCAGTGCTCCTTCATCCCACTTCACTCTCTGATGACACTAACAGAAGGGCTAAGCATAATGACAGCTGTTTACAATCAATCTGAAAAAGAGACATATAGAGAGAGGGTCAGAAAGAGAGAGCGATAGCAATAATAATGATGAGGAGGATGAGGAAAGAGAGGGATGAAATGGGGTAAAGAAAAAAGAGGACATGGTGGGACAAGGTGGATAGAGAGGGCAGAAAGGAGGAGTTGAGGGGGAGATGAGATGAGAAAAATGTGGAAAATAATTAAGTGAAGAAAAACCCAGAGCAGAGTAAAGAGAAAGGGGTTGAAAAAGGAAGGATGTAAAAGAACAAGGAAGGAAAACAGACGATGTATTAGCAGAAACAGATTAGTTAGATAACAGAAAAGAAAAAAGAACAGGAGAAAAGGAGAGAGAGCAGGAGTTGTGTGGTGAAGAAGGTTTTGAGTCAGTCGGAAGTCTTGACTGGCAACAGAGTTCCAATATGTCTTTTATCCCAGAGGCAGTACTAGTCGTGACCTGCACTGGCAATACACACATCACATTCATGAATAATGCTGACTTCCTGCAATGCCAGTGGAATTTTTATTTTTTTGTATAAATTTGACTGATATATATTTTAATGATTAACTTCCATATATAAATATTTATGATAGTTTGCATAATTCCAATGATTCAGTGTGATAGGCCTGTCATAGTAGTTCCACTCACTCAGTCCTAAAGGTTAGCCTCGGACATTCTCTCACTCAGGTGCCTCACCTGCCACACTTAATGATTTTTGTGAAGAATTGTGTTAGATTTTGACATTTTAATAATGTATTAAGCAGAGGTGCTATAAGAAGCTTTAGACTTGTTGAAAGACTTGCACAAAGCTCATGAAAGGTATTTGACTTATGTTTTATGAACTTGACGGTCTAGGGTTTCACACTTTGTTAAAGAATAACAAGCTCAAAATCTTGATTTTGCCGATCTCCATTGGTATAACTTATCGCCTTGCTGCAGTGATGTAGAAGTGTAACTCCATGGTGTGTCAGTACACAATGACATCACAGGTGGGTAAACTTCCAATTGCCTTCTACTCTGACAACACTGCCATACTTGCACTCCTTAGTCAATAACTCTGTGATGACTTATCAACACTCCATCTCTCATTTCACTCAGTGGTGTAACAATAACTATCTACAGCTGAATGTTAATAAGACAAAGGAACCGGTCATCCGCACACCCAACACACACTGCACTCTCCTGAACCCCATGTCCATCAGTGGTTAGACAGTTGAGCAGGTTGACAGTTTCAAATACGTTGGAATTTCATTGGACAATAAACTGACTTGTGACCCGCACACCACTGACATCCACAACCAGCAAAGACTCTCTGCCATTCACAGACTCAAAGCACTCTCTGTTGCCCCCACCTGCTGTACTGCTTTACAAAAGCATAACTCAATCCATAATACTCTAGTGTTTCCCCTGTTTTCTCACTATACTGTCTGTCTCCAACAAGAACAAGCTGTCCCATACTACACACACTGCTTCCGAAATCATCATCTCCCAACCCCCAAACTCTCTGATCTCAATAACTGAGCCACCACTTGCATGGCACTCACCATAGTACATGACCGTTTGAGCCAAAGTGTGTGCCCTCTGCCATAGAAGTTCTCAATTCCATGGATCACTAATTACAATAACACACTATAAATTCTATAATGCATTTATGTTGTATGTAAATGTATCAGGAGGCACACATCATCTCTAATCAATCACAGAGCTTGTTACATCCCACGGCTAATTTGCTTTGTTTTACCTATTTTTACAAGGCCCAAAGTGTCACGGAAAGGCTAAATGTAGAGGCTAAAAGGAGAAGCTAAATGACTAAGCAAATCGAATAGCTAATAGGAAAAGGAAAAGCAGCAGGTAAAAGGAAATGTATATTGGAAAGGAATTTGCCCTTTTAATGGCTGATTAAAATCTGTATTCTTACGTTGGGACCGATGGCACTTCACCATTTGAATTAATTAATTTGTGGGACTTCTACTGAACTTTTATTGAGTAAGCAAACTCTCTTCTCCAGAAACTCTTCTACAGCAGCTGCCTCCCTCTCAGTGTGGGCTGCCTGGAGCAGACACACAGCACAAATGAACTCTCTCTTTCACAGCAGCGCCACAAGGGCCTGCGTAGGATTTCTGCAACTATAGTTAGCACCAATGGCTTCTACACAATGTCTGCCAGCTAAGTTAAAAAGTAACTGTAAGGAGAACAGCAGACAAAGCAACCAGTTCCTCCATCTGCACTGACGTACTGCACAGCAAGGATTTTCTTCAGTCGGAACCAACATTCTTCCCTGCCTGGCTCATCTGACGGAACTGGCAGATAAAAACAACTACTTCAAAGCAACCTTCTTTCCCTCCATGGACTGGTGACGTAACTTGGCATTACATAGCTTCACATAGCTTATCAGTGTACTTAGCTAAGCACAGGACTGTTTAACTAATGGAATGCTACAGTACATGTATTGATTTATTTCCTCTGAGTTTTATTGTTGTGATGTGCTTTCACTGTTTATTTTGGTAGTCATTTGCTAAGTTGATTTTAGATATGTTTCACACAGATACAGGGGCTTGCATGCAGCTAACTATCATTCTTTTCTAACTTGGCAATGTTTACCCTACACAGTTCAAACATCCACTCCAATCTGATCTTTAACTGAGCCACACTCTTTTCAAACATGGCCTAGCCGCCATTTTGAATTTCCTTTCTATGTTTAACCAATTGGCCGCTGCTCAGCCGCCATTTTGAGTTTAACTTCCTTTGTTTGACCCCATTTTGGACACGTGAAAAGTAGGAGCCAGGAGAATAAACCGGATGTTATCCACCAAACCATCCAAAGTGTACTCTCAGTGGCAGGGTAATAACACAAGAACAGAGCCACCCAGGGCTGAAACTGAACAGTACTGGAAGAACATATGGGAGAAGGAGGCATCACACAACACCAATGCTCAGTGGCTCGTGGATCTAAGAACAGACCACAGCAATCTCCCACAACAAAATCCAGTAACCATTACAATGACAGACATCCAAGAGTGTCAGGTATGAAGAGCTGGACAGTACCAGGCCCTGACATGATCCACACCTACTGGCTGAAGAAACTAACTGCACTCCATGATCTCTTGGCAGCACAAATGAACCAACTGCTGATGGATGGCACCCACCCAGAATGGTTAACCCAAGGACGGACAGTCCTGAGCATGAAGGATCTCCAGAAGGGAATGATTCCATCCAACTACCGGCCAATAACCTGCCTCTGCACAACATGGAAGCTCCTGTCAGGTATCATAGCGGTTAAGTTGAGTAGGCACATGGCTCCATACATGGACATGGCCCAGAAAGGGAATTGGTAGTAATACCAGGGGAGCCAAGCACCAGCTACTGTTCAATAGAGCAGTCACTCGAGAATGCAAGACCAGGAAGACCAACCTGTGCACTACCTGGATTGACTATAAGAAAGCCTATGACTCAATGCCACATACATGGAAAATGGAATGCATGGAAATGTACAAGATCAACAGGACACTAACAGCCTTCATCAATAACTCAGTGGGGCTGTGGAAAACAACTCTAGAAGCCAACTCAAAGCCAATTGCACAAGTCACATTCAAGTGCTGCATATACCAAGGTGAAGCATTATCCCAGCTGTTGTTCTGTAAAGGCCTGAACACCCTCAGTCAGATCATCACAAAGAGCAGCTATGGATGCCAGTTCTGAAGTAGAGCAACCAACAGTCAACTCCTCTACATGGATGACATCAAGCTGTATGCCAGGAATGAGTGAGACATCAACTCACTGATTCACACTACCAGGATATACAGCAACGACATTGGAATATCATTCGGACTGGACAAGTGTTGTCGAATGGTATCAAAAAGGGGGAAAATGATCAGAACCGAGGGGATTGAACTACCAGAAGGCAACATTGCAGATGTTCAAGAATAACAAATACCTTGGGATCCCGTAGGCAAATGGAAACCATGAGGAGGCAGCAAGGAAGTCAGCCACAGCCAAATACCAACACAGAGTAAAGGCAGGTCCTGAAAAGTCAGCTGAATGGGAAGAACAAGATCTGAGCCATCAACACATAAGCCCTGGCAGTCATCAGTCATTATACCCCCCTGGTATAATAAAATAAAATAAAGTACAAGATCAATACAGGCTAGGGTCTACCACACCAGACAGGACCCCAGGTACAGACTGTGCAAATATGCCCCTGAGATGGTTCAGCACATAACAGCAGGGCGTAAGATGCAGGCAGTAGCAGTGTACATGGAACGCCATAACCATGTGGCTGGCATAGTGTACAGGAACATCTGCCATGAGTATCGGCTGGAAGTCCCATGGTCAAAATGGAAGACACCTCCTAAGGTATTTGAGAATGACCGAGCTAAGAGTCTGAGGGACTTCCAGATCCAGACTGACACACTGGTGATGGCTAACCAACCAGACATCGTGTTGATTGACAAACAGCAGAAGAAGGCAGCGGTGATAGATGCAGCAATCCCAAGCGACAGCAACCTCAAGAAGAAGGACCCCTTGTATGTAAAATACATACAATGAATATGTCTGTCTCACACATATATGCTTATAGATGTGATGTAATTATAAGTCATCACCATATATTATTGACAGTATTGCTTGCTCATTTTAGTGCACTCAGGCTTCAATGATTGTAGTGATGGTATGTGATCCTAAACTATTTCTAATATGACTGAATTACAAATAAATTATTCTTTTGATAATTTTTTTTAAATTTCTCTAGAAATGTTACACTGTTCATTAAAAAGGCATCAATGCTTTTAGAAATGGATTTGTCTATTTAAGTGAATCAAAACAGCGGTTTTTAACTTATGACCTTTATGCCCTGGCATGTGGCCTTTGTGTACTCAAAAAATTGCCCTGTTGCAGGACAAGTGGCCTTGCCTCTAAAATTGCAAAATTCCAGGCCTGGTCCTAACTCACACCACTCTCTCACCCACACAGATCATTCAATGGTTGCACTGATCAGGGATCATATCAAGGTAACAGATAACTAACAGCATGTTACACCTTCTGAATAACTATATATGTTGCAATTGCTGGAGCTGCTTTTTACCTGTTGCTTTAATGTGTAAAAAAAGAGACTATTAGGCTATTTCACAGATCACTTACTGACTTAGTTATACTTGGGCGGAGTAAAGATTACATATGATGGATGCAGTTACTCCTTTACGAAATCTGGCTAGAATGAGTTTCAAACTAGCAATCTGATTCAAATGTGTCTCTAATGCTTTTTTGTTGCATTTACACATGGAGATTTTTAATATCAGACAGCTATCTGATCAAGCAAAGATGCATGAAGTGGCTAGGGCTAAAGGGGGTAATTGTGCTCAGGTTTTGCGAAGTAAAAGGACTACTTTGATCATCACTGTTCCACTAACCTATCATTAAATGTCAAAGTGATCTCTAAGATATTATTAGGAAACTCAGCTGATCAGGAGACAAAAAGCCAGAGGCAAATTTATTGCTTCTTCTAGATTTGATGATAAATAGAATTATTTTCTCTTAGCTTTTTGTTGTTTGGTCTTCTGTTCTTTCTTTCTTCCTGCCTATTTACTGGTCCCTTCATGCTGTCTTTCATCACTTCTTCCCATTTTCTCTACCTCTACCTGGTGCCGAGTGTTGGGATGTGATAAAAGTAAGCATGCCAGGCGGTAAACATAATGTAACAACCTTGGACGCTTCCATCAGATAGTGGGAGAGCACATTTCCTGAAACTGCCTCAACAACAATAACAACAAAATAAAGGCCCGCTTCACTGATGAGAGTCTGGAAAATAATCATAAAAAAGTTGCTTTCTATCAGAAAGAAAGGAGCCATTTTGTCCAAACAACATTCATCACAGGGTCACTGTCTGAAAAGGGTTCATATTCTGCCAAATATAAGTAAACTATGTTGTCTGTTGTATTTGTATGAATATGTGATTAATGCTGATGGCTGTGATTCTACAAGCCCTATTGAAAATCTACCAGTGTTTTTATTTGAACTTTGATTGGCTTGTCAATTTTATTGGACAGACTGGAGCATAATGTAGGTCAGCAGTACCTGTCCTTTCCTGTACCTCAAATCACACATACTGCATTCACACCAACATACACTTTAACTCCATACTGTATGGATTATAGAGTTTAAAATGGGGGAAAACAACACCTAAGACCCACAGAACATGAATGGACAGAATAGAAATATATTACACAAACAATGAGGTAAAGTAATTTGGCCAGGAGATAACCTCAATATTGCTGCCATTGAATATTAGAGATTTGTTAGCAGAACATAAAACTGCTAAGGCAAGAAAATAAAGAATTAAGTACAACACACTGGTAGAGAATGCATGCAGCATTATTGATGCACTAGAAGTGTTTTAGATCTTCCAGTGATGTGGCAATCAATGTCTTCCACAGAGAGGCAATCATTTCTCTCGCACACGGGAAATTGTCTACACTATGAGAAGAGTACCTGAGCTGCATCTGCCTCCTGTTCCTGTGGAGCCTAAGCTGCAGCAGTCTCCAGTTTCTGCGGAGCCTATCATATCACATTAACCCCATTCACACACATACACTGATGGGAGATGCTAACTGTTGATCATTAGTCCAACACAGGGAGCAATTTGGGGTTCAGTGTCTTGCCCAAGGACACTTCGACATGTGGCTGGGGGAAGCCAGGATCGAACCACTGACCTTCTGACGACTCGCTCTACCACTAAGCCACAGCCGCCCAGCTGCTGCAATCACCAGTTCCTGAGCTGCAGCTGCCTCCTGAACCTCCTGAGCCGCAGCAATGTCATATTTATTAATTAGTGTGTAGGGTGAAAATGTGGTCAGATGTTTTTCAATTTGTGTGTTTTAATAGTAAGACTTATTGCAGTGCATTACACCGTGCAGGAGGTTTTAGTATTTGTCACCCAGGACACAATTACGTGTATTTGAATTTATTGTACAGTGATCAGACAATGAATTAATTCTAACTTATTTAGATGGCTTTGATTAACTTACTCAATAAGATTCAAAAACATCAACTATAGCCTAGATTTGAAAATGTAGGCCTACTGTATAATAACAGGATGGCTCTCTGGGGGAGGGATTTGTCTGTTATGGTAACAGATTATGCTGTCAAATTGTGATGTTTGAAACTAACGTTAGCAGTTAGCCTTAACATTACTGGCTACATTCCTGTGAGCAGCTAACAGTAAGACGCAATAGTTGTGGATAGAAAATGAGTTGCGGGTAACGTTCGTTGTAACTGATCTCTAATAACAAGAGCATTATATGCTGCACTCACAAAGTTGTTTATTTATACTAGCTAGGCCACTATAGTGACTGACCTCCTTAGTAAAGTAATCAGGGTCGATCACAAGGAGCTCAATATTGTCAAAATTGAGATAGAGGAACTTATGAGACATCCAATTTGTAACAGAAGCTAAGCAGTCATGAAGGGTGGCAAGGTTATTTAGGTTATTGGGTTTAACTGAGAAGTAAAGTTGTGTGTCATCAGCATAGCAATGGTAAGATACACCACTGGAGGAGTTAAGCAGATGACCCAGAGAAGTCAATACCGACTGTAGAACCGTGTCAAAAAGTGTACATTTATGTATCAGAAACTAAGTCAGACATATGCATGCATTTCAGAGTCAAGTGTAAACATGAGATCGAGGGTGTGCCCACGGATATGTGTGCGGCCAGTGACATGTTGCATGTTAAATGATTTTGCAGTGTTTAGAAATTCTGTCGCAGGGGAATTAGAGGGATTCTCTATGTGAATGTTAAAATCACAACAATAATAACAATAATGACTGTCAAATTTGAGTACAACAGATGAAAGCAGGTTGGAGAAATCTGTCATAAAATTTGTACAAGATCTAGGGGGTCGGTAGATAACCATACAACACACTGGGATGTCAGACAAAATTTTTAAAGTTAGTACTTCAAAGGTATGAAATGATCCAGCAGTAAATGGGACACAGTTTAGGTGGTTCTTATAAACCACTAGAGTGCCTACGGCACCATGGTCTGTGGACCTTGGGGCATTCAGAAAGTTATAGTTAGACGGACAAAGTTCCACCAGCGGGCAGCAGTCCACTGAATTCAGCCAGGTCTCAGTAAGACATAAGATGTCCAAATTGTGGGAAGTAACAAAGTCATTAAGAATAACAGATGTATTTGACAGTGGTTGTGTGTTGAAAAGAGCAAAAACAACTGGTGACAGATTTAGGAGGCTGAGGCTTGCAAAGAATGGTAATCAAGTTCTTAAGCCTGGAAGCAGAATGACAGTGGATAAAGCATTTATTTAGTCTGTTCCTACTAATCACAGGGATTGAGAAAGACGAGGTAACTTTAAAAGATAAGGCTGGGGAACTAGGTGTGGTGGGGATATGACAGCGATTGTTGACATTAACATTTGAAGATGCATTAGTAAATAAAACTGGGATAGCGGGACCAACATTTGAGGCAGGGTGACAAAAGGCAGGAATTTGAGAAAGTCATGCTGTATAGGCCTTGCAGGAGTGTAGTGTATGTTCATGGATAAAATACATGATCCTGAGTGGTTTGGATGAAGACGATCCCATTTAAAAAGTTCAGGTTGGTTAAGAAATGAAGTGAAGTTGTCAATGAAAGGAATGTCTCTGTTCCTACAATATCCCTTTAAACAAATGCGAAGCTGACGTAGAGCGCTTCACATCACTATACTTCTAACACTGTTTGACCGCAACATCAGAGTCAATCACTCAGTCATTCAACCGACCAATGGTGTAACTTCATCGCTCACTCACTCACTCACTGAGGTAGGGATAGACTTTCACGTTTAAAAATATTCCTATAGCTACAGCTCTGACAGGTTGGTGGAAAGGCCACAAAATTACACATTTAACACAAGCACCTTGTAAATACACACGACTATGGTACAGTGACCAGATTTCTAAACTAAAATATCCAATGTTATTATCTATGAAATTAAAAAGGGGGATCATTCCGCTTTCATATATTTTGACTATGGTAACTGTTGTACTGTAATATGGTGCAGGCCAACTCATAAGTACCCAATAAAATTGGGTACTACCAGCCTATTCAGTCCTCCAAAGCTGGTATTTGTGGCAGAGAATGCCATGACTTTGTCTTCCAGGTTAAATGTTTGTATGACCACCAGGACCTCAGCAGCAATTTCCTCTGCTGTTTCTCCGTTTCAATTCACCAGAATCAAGCAGTTTTGTTTCCACAGATGTCCTGCCATCATATATCTTACAATAACTTACTACTATTGGCAGCAGCTTTACATGTCCATGATTTGACACACCACTGGACAGGGACACATATTCAACCTGGTCTAGGTCCTGTGTTACCAAAGTAGTTGCCCATGGTGCTAACATGTTCCTTACTATGGCATCACATTTTGTCCTAGCACATGTAAACTTTGGCTCATAAAGCTTCTGTGTCAGTTGTGCTGTGCAGCTTCTGTGTCAGTTGTGCTTCCTTGTCCCTTTTTTAGAAGCCTATTTTTTACCTCTTGAACTGATTTTTAGGGCCATTTACTAAACTTTGAAATAATGTATAATTATTACATTATATTGTCAAATAAACACTAAATTTTCAGCACAAAGATTTATTTTATTTGAGAGTGAGAACAATAAAAAAAAGTTCATGAACATTCAAGGGCACTTTTGCTCCAAACTCTTTCCGCCCTTCTGCTGTAGAGAATAGCAATAAATTATTGAGAAGTATTACATTTTGACTGAGCGTTTCTATTTTAACAGCACAGATTTTCTAGCCTTTATGGCACTGGTTTTAGCCGCATCCCCCCTCAAATCGCCTACTGCACATAGTCTGGTGTGCAAAGACACTCTCCTGCACAGCTAAATAATTTCCTTCTTGGAAAGGCTCTACCTTCTTGAAGAATGTGGTGAGGGCACACCAGCATGGGCAATCTGGGAGGCTATATGCTTTTTCGTCTGTTGATGTTCTACCACTGCACTGTATAAATTTTAATTCTCTCATAATATTGTGATAAAAATGTTGTGATAAAGCATTTCTGCTTCTTGGAAAGAGCCATTGTACCTCCTCCGTCTGCTCTTCTTCACTCTCAACTTTTTATTCTCCTCCAATCTTTCTCCTCTTTTCTTTGTTTGTCTTCCTTCCTTTCCTTCTCTTTACCTTTCCACCTCACTCTTCTACACTCTAGGCTCTTCAGTCTTTTTACTCCCTTAATTTTTTCCTCTGTAATCATATCTCTACCTTTCCTCCTCTATCTCTTTCACTCTTCTTCCTATCCAGTCTTCCTCTTCTCCTTCCTCTCTACTCTACCTGGCTTGAAAAGATGTTTTTTGATGTTGTGGATTCACTTGACTCTTGCTAGCTTCTGGCTGAGTTTTCCACAGCAGTTTTCTCTAAAACTAGCGTGAGCAAGTAGTTTGTAGAAGAAGAAGAGTGATATGAAGCTGCTATAGCGAGCAGCCCCCTCTGTTGGCCAAGCACAACACGACTGAGAGACATCAGCCGGTAGGGGACGTCTGGTCATCCTACACTGTGGAATAATTGGAAAGACAAAGGTATCACTCAGCTTCAACACATTGTACAAAACTCAACTTTCATGCCTTTCGAAGAACTGGTTCACAAGTAGCCTACAGAATAGTTCACAAATCTTTTTTCCAAAACCTACAATTCAAATTGGTCAATAAGATCAACTTACAACATAACAATCTTCAACCATCCGCACTAGCAGAATAAATACTCAAGCTCACAACACCTTATAAAACCCTGTCTAAACTGTACAATATAACTTATCAACTCTGATCTGACAATATCTCTCCAAACAAAATGGGAGAAAGATTTATCCATATCACTAGACACTCCTGGACCAAAATCTATAAATTCTCAATGATGAATTAACCCAACCTCCAACTCATTCAGTACAAGGTAAACCACAGAACACACCTCACACTCAAAGAAATGCCCCAAATGGGTCTCTCAGATTCAAGTCACTACTCACTCTGCCGCCCTAAGACCTTAGACAATTGCATCCATGCAATCTGGCACTTCCCAACAGTTCAACACTTTTGGAAGGAAACCATTGTCCTTCATATTGGACTGCCAGCGCTCAATGCTGAACTCTGATTTTCACAAGGAAGGTCTTAACTTGCCGGACAAGCAACAGACTATTTTGTGTTTGCTGAAACATTTTTCGGAATCCCAACAGTGGTGTGGATGTTATTATTATTGTTATTATTAATGTTGTTATTATCAAATGAAAATAATAAAGATTTCCATTGTTATTGTTATTATTATTGCCATCACTGTTATTGCCACTGTCACTTTTTTCTACTTCTACTACTACTACTACTATTGCTACTATTATCAATACTATTTTCATTTATATGACCTGCTCAATCTAATTGATTAATTAATCGAGCAATTAATTTATTTGTTTATTCATTTGTTATTTAATTTTTTTCCAATCATCTCTGAAATTCAGTTGAGGGAAATGATATGTATTTATATACATACAACAAATGCATTTCTTTACATTACAACCCTCCCCTATTATATATATATATATATATATATATATATATATATATATACACACACACACAGAAATATATATATACTGTATTTATATAGGGATCGCACTCAATGCTGCATTCACATCTTCAGCACCCTGAGACTGTACGCTAGCTGTAAGGAAGGCGGCCGTGGACTAGTGAGTGTGACAGCCACTATCCAGGATGAAACATCCAAGATCCACAAGTACATCAAAGATAAGGCCCCAACAGATGATGTGCTCAGTGAATGTCTCAGGCAATGGGGAACAGAGGAAGAGGTGCTGGAGGAGGGACCATCATGGGAGGACAAACCCCTACTTGGGATGTACCACCGGAACATAACTGAAGTGGCTGATATAAAGAAATCCTACCAATGGCTAGAGCGGGCTGGACTGAAGGACAGCACAGAGGCACTCATCATGGCTGCACAGGAGCAGGCCCTGAGCACCAGAGCAATAGAGGCCCAGATCTACCACACCAGACAAGACCCAAGGTGTAGGCTGTGCAAAGAGGCCCCTGAGACAATCCAGCACATAACTGCAGGGTGTAAGATGCTGGCAGGAAAAGCATACATGGAGCGCCATAACCAAGTGGCTGGCATAGTGTACAGGAACATCTGCACTGAGTATGGACTGGAAACCCTGAAGTCAAAGTGGGAAACACCTCCAATGGTGGTAGAGAATGATGTTCATCGGAGCACTCGGGGCAGTGACCCCCAAACTGGAGTGGCTACAGCAGTTCCCTGGAAGAACACCAGACATCTCGGTCCAGAAAAGTGCAGTACTAGGAACAGCAAAGGTACTGCACAGAACCCTCAAGCTCCCAGGCCTCTGGTTCTGTGTTAAGTTTTGGGAGTTGAATATTATTGAAAAATGAATTAATATCATCTTGTCTTGTGTTATTGTCAGATGAATAAAGTTTAGCATAGATGTTTCGGAATATTGTATTTATTTCTTGTGGAGAGTTGGTAGGCTTCCCTGCTGAGTCCTTAATAGTTGCAATTGTTACTTTTTCTCTGTTCCTTTTAATCTGATTGGCCAAATATTTACTGGATTTGTTGCTATGATGGTAGGTTTCTTGACGAAGTCTTTGAATTAGAAATTGAGTTTTTTTATTGATGATTTTGTTTAGCAGGAATTTTTGTTTTCTTAATTCATTATATATTACTTCTGTTGGGTTATTTGCATGTAACATTTCAAGTTCTATTATTTTATTTTCTAGCCTGATTTCTTCTTGTTTTTCTATTTTCTTTTTATGGACAGAGAATGAAATGATTTTACCTTGTAGTACTGCTTTGCCTGTTTCCCAAAGTAATGAAGCTGATAACTTTGGTGAGTCATTTATTTCTAGGAGGGATGTCCACTCTCTTTTAAGATAACTGTCAAACTCTAGGTCTTTAATGAGTGATATGTTAAAGCGCCATCTACTGATGTGTTTATGTAAATTAGCTGGATTCCATATGAATGTTACTGGAGCATGGTCACTGATGCTGATGGAGTGGATTTTGTGCTCAGAGATACTTGGTATGATTGAATTGCTAGTTAGGAAAAAGTCTATGCGAGAGTAGCTATGATGAACTGGCGAGTAAAATGTATATTCTCTGTCAGTTGGATGCTGTAGCCTCCAACCATCACCAAGGCCAAAATCTCTCATTGCCAGTGTCTTTTATTACTTGTGGATCTGTCAAGTGATGGGTCAATTACGGTGTTAAAATCACCTCCTATAATTACCGGGCCGTTGGAAAAATTTGAAATGGAAGAAAAAAAAGTGTGGAAAAAGGCAGAGTTATCTGAATTATGGCCGTAAGTGTTGGGCAATTGTTACCAGGTTATTGTTAATTGTTATTTTTATGATAATAAAGCATCCTTCTGGGTCTGAAGTAGTTGTATTATGAACAAAATGAATTTTTTTGCTTATCAAGATACATACTCCTCTTTGTTTTGAATTATAAGTGGCTGAAAATAAGAGTGAATTGTGATGATCTTGTGGTGTTTTGTTTTGAATCTGCAAGATGTGTTTCTTGTAGTAAACATATATCTGCCTGTAGATTATCCAAATAGTTGAGAACTCTTTTTTTTTGTCTGAGAGCTAACACCACGGATGTTCCAGGTTATGAATTTGAGTTGCATGTTGAGCTAATATTTCTATACTGACATGTATGTGTAAATTAATTATGCCGAACATAAAAAACAGAACAATAGGACATAATAACACTAGACAAACCTAAGCATTTACAGCAAAGCACATAATAAATAATTTTTTAAAAATTCCATTGTCACCAATTCATGACAATGTGTTATGATATGTCTAAACAATTCACTGAGGTGCAGGAGTGGGTATGATGTATAGAGTGGGAGGAGGGGGGCTTCTTTCGGGAAGAAGAGTGACAATTTTGATTATTGATACATTATCAGAGAGCCTCAATCTTCATTATTTCAGTATTTGTTTATTGTTAATTAATGTTAGAACATGTTCTATAATTTGTTTGGGACTGTGAAATGGCTAAGTGTTGTTTGTAGATTAGTAGGAAAAATAAATTGATTTATTGCAGTTTAAGGCTATAGGTCAACACTGAAAATTTTCAAAGGGTTGTATTCATTTTCTATCCACTGTACATCAGTTTCATTCTCCACAATAGCTCTCCTTGTGCTGATGAGTGACTTGGGAAGTCTGTGGGGAGTAGGGGGAATAGTTCAATGTATGCATGCATGTTACTAACTCGACATCTTCTCTCTCCCGTAGTTTTGTGCTTTTTTCATCTCTCTCAGTCTGCTGATCCTTGTCCGGAGGCACCTGAGGTGCTTGCCGGAGGGCAGGGGAGAAAACAGTCTCTGAGCGGGGTGTGAGGAGTCCTTAAGAATGCTGCGGGCTTGACGCAGACAACGTTTCCTCTGGATGTCCTCAATGGCTGGAAGTGGAGTCCCTGTGATGCGCTGGGCAGTTTTCACCACCCGCTCCAGTGCCTTGCACTCTGCAGCAGAGCAGTTCCCATACAAGACTATGACACAGTTGGTTAGGATACTCTCTACTGTGTAGTGATAGAAGTTCACCAGGATAGCTGAGGACAGTTGGTTCTTCTTCAGTGTCCTCAGGAAGAAGAGGCACTGGTGAGCCTTCTTGACCAGGTAGGAGGTGTTGGTGGTCCAGGACAGGTTTTCCAAAATATCCCCGGGAACTTGAAGCTGGAGACACGCTCAACAGCCATCCCGTTAATGTGGATGGGGTCATGTGTGCCTCCCCTCTCCTTCCTGAAGTCCACGATGAGCTCCTTTGTCTTGGAGGTGTTAAGGAGCAAGTTATTGTCTGAGAACCATGTGGCCAGGTGCTGGACCTCATCCCTGTAGGCATTCTCATCGTTGTTGCTGATGAGACCAATCACCATAGTATCGTCTGCAAACTTGATGATGGCGTTAGATCCATGCACCAGCCTGCAGTCGAGTGTGAAGAGCTCGAGGAAGGGGCTCAGCACACAGCCCTGTGATACGCCAGTGTTGAGTGTGATGGTGGTGGAGCAGTTGTGGCCTGACCTAACAAGCTGAGGTCTGTTTGTCAGGAAGTCCATAATCCAATTGCAAATGGAGGTGTTAATGCCCAGGTTTCCAAGTTTGGTGATTAACTTGGAAGGCATGACAGTGTTGAATGCAGAGCTGAAGTCAACAAACAGCATATGTGCGTAAGTGTTCTTATTGTCAAAGTGTGTGAGTACAGTGCCATGGAGACTGCATCCTCTGTGCTCCTATTGCTACGGTAGGCAAACTGGTATGGGTCCAGTGTGGATGGGAGGAAGTCCTTTAGGTGTGTCAGGACTAGAGTGTTTCGGCAGTGGCACAAGGGAGGTGGATTTAAAGCATGCTGGCACAGCTGTTTGGGTGAGGGACAGGTTGAAAATATCCGTAAAGACCCCAGCGAGCTGCTCTGCACATGCCTTGAGTATACGACCGGGATACCATCTGGTCCAGCAGCCTTGCGCGCGTTGCTCTGGCTCAGTGCAGTGCAGACATCTGTGGTGGTGAGTGTGATGGTCAGGTGGTCAGCTGAGGGTGTGAGCTCGGTGGCAGTTTTCCTATTGTCTCTCTCGAAGCGAGCATAAAAGTCGTTAAGCTCGTTCAGGAAGGAGACATCTGTGGTTATGGGGGTGGAGTGTCTGGGTTTGTAGTTGCTGATGGCCTGGATGACCTGCCACATGCGTCAAGGGTCGGAGTTGGAAAGGTGCTCCTCTAACTTTAGCTTGTAGCAGTGCTTGGCCTTTTTGATGCCCCCTCTCAGATTTGCCCTGGAAGTGCTGTAGGCCTGTGCGTCACCTGATCTGAAGGCAGTGTTGTGTGCCTTCAACAGGAGGCGCACCTCCTTGTTCATCCATGCTTCTGATTTGGGTAAGTGGTGATCTGCTTCTGAGTTGTAACACTATCTATGGTGATGTTGATGTAGTCCAGTACAGAGGAGGTGTAGCTGTCTATGTCCATATGAGAGCCACCGGTTGGCCTGAGAGGCAAACATACTCCAGTCTGTGTGTTGAAACCTGTCCTGGAGTGTGGAGTCTACCCCCACAGGCCATACTTTGATGGTCCTTACTGATGGCTTCACATGATTGATAAGAGGTGAATACTTGGGGGTGAGGAACAAAGAAAGGTGATCAGATTGACCCAGGTGGGGGAGGGGGGTCACGGCGTAAGCCTCAGCCATGTTTGTATAGACATGGTCCAAAGTTTTGTTTCCTTTGGTGTGACAGGAAACATGCTGGTGAAATTTGGGGAGCATTGCCTTTAAGTTTGAGTGATTAAAATCCCCCCGCAACAATAAATGGAGCCTGATGGCCGCATAAAGTTCACTCATAGCAAGCTTGGCATCAGCATCCAGAGGAATATAAGCTGCCGTTATAATGGTTGAAGTGAACTCCTGTGGCAGATAAAACGGTCTACATTTAACCATGAGAAACTCTAGGTTAGCTGAGCAGTGTCTCCTAACAATAACAGAGTTCATGCACCAAGCTTTGTTAATGTAAATGCACAATCCTCTGCCTCTGGTGTTACCGGATTCATCTGCAGTCCTATCTGCCCGGAGTGTGTGGCATCCAGCTAGCTCAATAGCATTGTCCGGTATGCCGCTGTGTGGCCATGTTTCAGTGAAGATCATGACATTGCAGTTCAAAAGTCTTCTGCTGTTGATGAGTTGAATCTCGTCCATTTTGCTCAACAGTGATCGTATATTTGCGAGGAAAATGCTGGGCAAAAAGAGCCAGTGTGGTGTTAGCTTTAGCTTAGCTCTTAGCCCTCCGTGCTTCCTCTGCCTTTGTTTACGATCTCAAAACCGCCTGCGAGCACTTCCGCCCGGCCGTGTAGGGTGCGTAGCATCGGGTGTTCTGGCGATCTCAGGGACGAGTCGAAGATTGCCAATAAAACTGCCAGGAATGCGCAAACCAATATCCAAGAGCTCATGCCTGGTGTACGATGTTAGGACACAGCTGTTCTGCACGAACAGACCCGAGATGACCAAGAAGTTAGCCTTCAACAAAGGAGCCCCCGCGATATGTTTCACCTAGATGTAAGAAATTTGGGAGGCAGATGTATCATCCCAAGACTTACATAAAAGCCTCTTGGAGTCACACTGTAGACCCAACAGGAAGTCAGCCATTTTGAAGTGAATGTGCACTTTTAGGCCTTTTTTCGCCATTTACAAGATCCATACTTTAACAAACTCCTCCTACAGAATTAATTGGATTGACTTCAAATTTTCGCAGTGAAATCTAAAGACCTTTGCAATGAAAAGTTACTAAAAGCTTGAGTTTTTGTCGAAGGGCGTGTCTGTGGCATAGCATTGAATGTTTGATCGATGTTTCGCCATGAAGAGGAAGTTGTTATAACTTGAGTGTGCATGGTCACGTCCACCCCTAACTTCACATGTTTGATAACAGTCCCTTCCTGAAGATCCTTCCTGATCTACATGCTAAAATTCACTCAGTCATAGCGCAACCTATTGACAACAGGAAATTAAATGTTTTATACTTTCAAGTACTCCTCCTTGCAGGATGACCAATCCACCTCACATTTTGGCAGAAAAGCCTTAAGACACTGATGATGCTATATTGTGAAGCTTGTGATTTTTCGTTGAACGGCTTGTCCGTGGCGCAGAGTCGGATTTCTATACTTCGCCATGACACAGGAAGTTGTTCACTTCACTTCAGCATACATGGTCAAATCTGCCCCAAACTTGTTTGATAAGAGTCCCGCCCTGAAGACATCTACACGCCAATATTCAGTCATACTCATAGCACCACCTACTGACAACAGGAAGTTACCCTCCCTATAGTTTTACAAACTACTCCTAGTAGTAGAGTAATGGATCACTCGCACTCCCTACAGAGCAGCCCCTGTGACACATTTTACCTAAATGTACGAAATTTGGGAGGTGCTTGTATCACCCCAAGACAAATAGGAAGTCAGCCATTTTGAAGTGAATGTGCACTTTTAAGCCATTTTTCGGCATTTAAAGGATCAGTACTTTAATAAACTCCTCCTAGAGAATTAATCAAATCGATTTCCAATTTATTCAATTCTATCCTCATTGTTCTAATTATATGAATATATAATGAATACTGACAAATGAATGAAAGATAATGAATGTAGCATGATCCGTGCAGATTCTGCTGCCTTAGAGAACTGATAAGTTTTTCCCCAGGAACCTCTGCTGTCATATGACCTTTGCAGGACTTGAGGTCACTAATGGAAAATTTAATGACAATTTCATGATTTACAACAGGTCTGTAAGAACTCACAGAGCATAAACAACAAACGTTGATAGTCTGAAAATCTAAGCTGTTTTAGTAAATTGCAACTTGCTTCCCAGAGAACACCCCACTATCTCTGGTGTCCATCAAGTGTAACTCAGGACATGTAAATCTTTAAGACTAAAAGAACAAAGAAACAGACAGCAGAACTGAAATGTACATTAATTAATATGTTATGTGGCATTAACTATATGAAAAGAGATTTTGAGCATGCTGATCTGGATGCAGGTGAACAAACCCTGAAATAACAAGGGCTGCTTCTTTGAATGAAGAAATGCAGCGTGTGTGTGTGTATATATATATATATATATATATATATATATATATATATATATATATATATATATATATATATATATATATATATATATAACATAACCAGAGATTGGGTACGAAGCCCCAAGAGAAATCACGCTGAACGAGGCAGCGACTGACCTGAAAGATAAGATAATGGTGAGGATGAATACAAGGCAACCCCGACGCCAACTACAACGGCTAAGTGAAGTACCATCAGAAAGTCTCCTAGAAGATGTGAATGCAGCATTGAGAGCGATCCCTACCACAACCATCACTGAAACCAATGAGCTGATATACGCCTTGGCTACAAGAGCAACCATGGGAGCCATGAGAGACAGTACCCACCATGGAAACGAAGGTTGGAGGCAAAAATCAAGGACGCCCGGAGGGAAGTAAGCCAACTGAGAGAGGTGCAATGAGAAAGCAAGTACCCAAGAAGTACAACCAGATGCCCATACCTGAAGCACTCGAAACTGCCAAACAAAGGCTCCAAGCCTTGGCCAGCCGCCTAAAGAGATACACGAGAGATAATGAAGCCAGACGAATAAACCGGCTGTTCGCAACTCAACCTGCGAAAGTGTACGCTCAATGGCAGGGTAATAACAGCAGAGCAGACCCACCAAGGCTGGAAACGGAGCAGTACTGGAAAAGTATATGGGAGAGGGAGGCATCACACAACAGCGATGCACAGTGGCTGGCGGCTCTGAGAATTGACCACACCAACCTCCCTGAACAGAATCCAGTCACCATCACAGCGGCAGACATCCAAGAAAGAGTCTCAGGTATGAAGAACTGGACAGCACCAGGCCCTGACAGGATCCACACCTACTGGCTAAAGAAGCTCACTGCACTCCATGAGCGCCTAGCAGCACAAATGAACCAGCTGCTAAGAGATGGGACACACCCTGAATGGCTTACCGAAGGGTGCACAATCCTGATCCTGAAGGATCCCGTCCAACTATCGGCCAATAACCTGTCTCTCCACAACATGGAAGCTCATGTCAGGCATCATCGCGGCTAAGATAAGTGGACACATGGATCAATACATGAGCAAAGCACAGAAGGGCATTGGCAGAGGAACCAGAGGAGCCAAACACCAACTCCTGGTTGACAGAACAGTCACCCAAGACTGCAGAGCCCGACACACCAACCTGTGCACTGCCTGGATTGATTACAAGAAAGCATATGACTCAATGCTGGACACATGGATCACTGAATGCTTGGAGATGTACAACATCAACAGGACTCTAAGAGACTTCATTGCAAACTCGATGAGGCTGTGGAAAACCACCCTTGAGGCCAATGGCAAGCCACTTGCACAAGTATCCATCAAATGTGGCATATACCAAGGAGATGCTCTGTCCCCACTGCTTTTCTGCATAGGTCTGAACCCCCTCAGCCAAATAATCAACAAGACTGACTATGGATACCGACTCAGGAACGGGGCCACCATCAGTCACCTCCTCTACATGGATGACATCAAGCTATATGCTAAGAGCGAGCGGGACATCGACTCACTGATCCACACTACCAGGATCTACAGCTCTGACAATGGGATGTCATTCGAGCTTGAGAAGTGCAGTCGAATGGTGACAAAGAGAGGGAAGGTAGTCCACAAAGAAGGGGACTCACTCCCAGAAGGAACAATAGCAGACATTGAGGATGGTTACAAGTACCTTGGAATACCACAGGCAAATGGCAACCTCGAAGAGGCAACAAGGAAGACAGCAACGGCCAAATACCTCCAACGAGTAAGGCAAGTCCTAAGAAGTCAGCTCAATGGCAAGAACAAGACCCAGGCAATAAACAGCTACGCCCTGCCAGTGATCAGATACCCTGCGGGAATAATAAGGTGCCCAAAGGAAGAGATACAGACCACAGACATTAAGACGCGAAAGCTCCTCACCATGCATGGAGGGTTCCATCCCAAATCCAGCACCCTGAGACTGTACGCTAGCTGTAAGGAAGGCTGCCGTGGACTAGTGAGTGTGAGAGCCACTATCCAGGATGAAACATCCAAGATCCACAAGTACATCCAAGATAAGGCCCCAACAGATGACGTGCTCAGGGAATGTCTCAGGCAATGGGGAACAGAGGAAGACGTGCTGGAGGAAGGACCATCATGGGAGGACAAACCCCTACACGGGATGTACCACCGGAACATAAATGAAGTGGCTGATATCAAGAAGTCCTACCAATGGCTAGAGCGGGCTGGACTGAAGGACAGCACAGAGGCACTCATCATGGCTGCACAGGAGCAGGCCCTGAGCACCAGAGCAATAGAGGCCCAGATCTACCACACCAGACAAGACCCAAGGTGTAGGCTGTGCAAAGACCCCTGAGACAATCCAGCACATAACTGCAGGGTGTAACATGCTGGCAGGAAAAGCATATATGGAGCGCCATAACCAAGTAGCTGGCATAGTGTACAGAAACATCTGCACTGAGTATGGACTGGAAACCCCGAGGTCAAAGTGGGAAACACCTCCAAAGGTGGTAGACAATGACCGAGCCAAGATCCTGTGGGACTTCCAGATTCAGACTGACAGAATGGTAATGGCGAACCAGCCTGACATCGTTGTGGTGGACAAACAGCAGAGGAAAGCCATTGTGGTTGATGTGGCAATACCAAGCGATGGCAACATCAGGAAAAAGGAACATGAGAAACTAGAGAAGTACCAAGGGCTCAGTGAAGAGCTGGAGAAGGCCTGGAAGGTGAAGGCAACAGTGGTGCCCGTGGTCATCGGCGCACTCGGGGCAGTGACCCCCAAACTGGAGGAGTGGCTACAGCAGATCCCTGGAAGAACACCAGACATCTCGGCCCAGAAGAGTGCAGTACTAGGAACAGCAAAGACTTGCGCAGAACCCTCAAGCTCCCAGGAGGACCCGAGCTCGAAGGACGAGACCACCCGCAGAGGGTGAAGGACAAAGTTTTTTTTTAATGTTTTTTTTTTTATATATACACACATATATAAGGACATATGTATTATATATATTACCATGTATGACATTTAATTAACACTGTTAACTTAAGTGGACAATATCTAGTTTTATTCATAAACAGGTTTGTGGTACCTTCCAGCAACTGATGAGACCAAGTTTTTAAACATGGGAGAATTCAGCAGGTATTTCTTCTTCTGGAGCTTCAGAGAATCTCTGATTGCTGGCCCCCTGTTCAACGACTGATGCTACAATTATTGTTATTAGCTTTATCACTATAATTATCATTATTATTCCTATTACTATCATTCCTATTAATATTGTATTAATATTAATATTTCCACTACCATTACATTATTATTTTAAAACTATGTGGAATTTGCATTGTGCTTCCCTCACTGCCTCTGCCTCTCTTTCTCGACCCAGCCGGCAGTGGCAGATGGCTGTCCACCCTGAGTCTGGCCGCCCACCCTGAGTCGAGAGGTAATGGCCCTAACCATTGGCCAAAAAGGTGCCTTTCGGTTAGGTGACAAGGAAGCATACAACACAGCTAGAGAGAGACTGAAAGCTGGCATCAAAGAGGCAAAGCGGAGAGATCAGGAGAGACTGGAGACAGACCTCAATACCATCAACACCAAAGATAACATTTTATGCTCGCTTTGATCTCCTCAACAAAGAGTCAGCTGTCAAGTCTACTCCGTCTCCAGAGGACTGGCCACTGTCAGTATCCACAACGGATATGAAAAGAATCTTGCTGAGAGTGAATATGAGTAAAGCCGCTGGGCCTGATAACATCCCTGGCCATGTACTAAGAACATGTGCCAATCAGCTAGTTGATGTTATTACTGACATGTTTAACATATCACTGTCACAGGAGAGTGTTCCCAGTGTTCCCTGCTTCAAGACACCCACCATTGTCCCTATACCAAAAAGGTCTGCAGTGTCTAGTCTAAACAACTAATGCCCTGTGGCTCTCACCCTCATTCTGATGAAATGCTTTCAGAAACTGATTCTCCAGTACATGAAACACAACATCCCAGTCAGCCTGGACCCTCACCAGTTTGCATACAGAACCAGCAGATGCACAGAGGATGCCATCGCCACTGCCCTCCACTCAGTCTTCACCCACATTTAGAACAACAACACCTACATCAGAAAGTGGTTTGTTAATTTCAGCTCAGCATTCAATACAATCTCCCCCCAGAAACTGATTGGCAAACTTAACACTCTGGGTTTGAGTACTAAACTCTGCAACTGATTATTGGACTTTCTCACAAACAGACCCCAGACAGTTCAGATTGGTAGTAACACCTCCTCCAATCTAGTGCTCAATACTCGGCTGGATTACAAACAATGAGAATTCATATCAGGAGGATAACAACAATATTGCAGAATGGTGCACAGAAAACAACCTACTACTCAATGTCAGCAAAACCAAGGAGCTGATTATTGATTTTAGGAAAAAGGAGGCAAAGAGTCACACTCCTGTCTACATTAGTAGAGCTGTGGTGGAGCAAATGAACAGTTTTAGGTTCCTGAGAATTAGCATTACAGACAACCTGTCATGGTCATCACATGTCTCCATGCTGGACTATTTCTTAAGAAAATTTCATAAGGCAAAATTCCTGTGCCAAGTTCTTATTAACTTTTACAGAGGAGCAATAGAAAGCAGCCTGAATAAAAACATCATAAACTGGCATTTGATGGCCCAGGACAGGAGGGCTCTGCAGCAGGTGATTAAAACCGACCAGAAAATCATTGGTACCCATCCACCAAGCATCAGTGATATTGGAGATGTGAGGTGCCTGGTCCTGCAGAGCCCAAGGATACTCAAAGACAATACCCACCCCAGCCACAGCCTGTTCACCCTGCTGCCGTCTGGCAAGCAATACAGAAGTATGTGCTGCCGTACCACCAGACTACAGAGCAGCTTCTTTCCTCAGGCTGTCAGACTCATCTATTCCACCTCATCCTCCACACTCCACCATAAATAAATGACATGGAACTCTGTTATGCTGGTTTTGCACATTACCATACCACTACCTTGTATAATATACTGTATGTATATAAGTAACTGTATATATTGTTTTTATTTTTATTCTATTCTAATTTTAAATATTTCAGAATCAGAAATACTTTATTGATCTCCGAGGGAAAAGTCTTTCGTTACAGCTGCTCACTATCACGTTGATGCACACTTGAGAATAGAAGGAATAGAAGTACTAAGCAAATCAAAATATAATACACTATAATACAGGTAAGATAAATTAAGTACAAAGTGGATATAAATATAAAAGCTAAAATAAGTGTAAGTATCAAATAGATTTAGTTTGAAAAGTATGTACGGTAAAATACAATGTAGTAATAAGTAATAGTGCAATAATCAGTACTGTCAAGTTAAGTGTTTCTTATTAAGATGATTATGAGATGATGGATATTGCACAACTGTAATAGAATAGGGAATTTTAAATGGAAAACAGAGTATAGTGCACAGGAGTAATAAACAGAGAATATTGCACAATTATTTCAACTATTGCAGTGATGTTAATGATCCAATGTCCAGTTTAGTGACCTAGGGTCATACAGACTAACCCTTAGAGGGAGGAGTTACAGAGTTTGATGGCCACAGGTAGGAATGAATTCCTGTGGCGCTCTGTGGTGCATTTTGGGGGGGATGAGTCTTCCGCTGAAGGTACTCCTTTGTTTGACCAGCACGTCATGGAGTGGGTGGGAGACACTGTCCAAGATGGCATGTAGTTTCAGAAAATAGAGCCGGCTCTGGCCCTTCCTGTAAAGAGCTTGATTGTTCTTAACCCAGTCCAGTTTATTGTCCACGTGTACTCCTAGGTACTTGCAATCCTGTACAATGTTCACACTGACCCCCTGGATGGAAACCGGGGTCACTGGTGCCTTGGCCCTTCGTAGATCTACAACCAGCTCCTTAGACTTTGTCGCATAGAGCTGCAGATGGTTCTGCTCACACCATGAGACAAAGTTTCCCACCACAGCCCTGCACTCAGTCTCATCACCACCGCTGATACATCCCACCACAGCAGAGTCATCAGAAAACGTCTGAAGGTGGCAGGACTCTGTGTGGTAGCTGAAGTCTGTGGTGTAGATGGTGAAGAGGAAGGGAGAGAGGACAGTCCCCTGCTGGTTCATTTGTGCTTGTGGAGTGCCCTGCTCAGATTGAGCAATGACGTCAGATTGAGCAATGAGCATCAGAAGTCATGTACTCCATGAGTGCAGTGAGCTCACTGGCCAGTTGGTGTGGATCCTGTCAGGGCCTGGTGCTGTCCAGTTTTTCATACCTGAGACTCTTTCTTGGATCTCTGCCACTGTGATGGTAACTGGATTCTGTTCAGGGAGGTTGCTGTGGTCCTCTCTCAGAGCTGTGGTCCTCTCTCAGAGCCACCAGCCACTGTGCACTCACCCATATACTTTTCCAGTACTGGTGGGTCTGGTGTGTCTACTCTGCTGTTATTACCCTGCCAATGAGCGTACACTTTCGCAGGTTGAGTTGCGAACAGCCGGTTTATTCTTCTGGCTTCATTATCTCTCGTGTACCTCTTTAGACAGCTGGCCAAGGCTCGGAGCCTTTGTTTGGCAGTTTCGAGTGCTTCAGGTATGGGCATCAGGTAAGGTGCGGTACTTGTTTTTTCATTGCACCTCTGCTCTTATAGCCAAGCATCTCCAGGATCACTGCTGCTGAAGTGTACATCAGCTCATTGGTTTCGGTGATGATTGTGGTAGGGATCGCACTCAATGCTGCATTCACATCTTCTAGGAGACTTTCTGATGGTACTTCACTTAGCCGTTGTAATTGGCATCGGGGTTGCCTTGGATGCATTCTCGCCATGATCTTATCTTTCAGGTCAGTCGCTGCCTCGTTCAGCGTGATTGCACTTGTTGGGGCTTTGTACCCAATCTCCGGTTAGCTCCTCTCTGACCTGGCGTCCTGGCTCCTTCTTGCTGTAGCATTTGTGTTGTATCTCGTCAATCTCAAGTTGTGATAGCAGTTGCCGTTTGTGGATGTTGGAACAGTGAGCTACTAGTTGCTTCGCTGTAAGCCTTGATTGTGGGTTTTGAAGTAACCATTCATCCCACATCCTTTGCATGGAGCCCCTGTGACTAGGGTTACTGGAGTAGGATGTAACGTATATAGGGAGGGAGCCAATCATGGCGGTCCGCCACAGTGAAAGATTCCAGGAGAAAAGGAGAGAACAAAGCATCACTGACCTTTTTATTGACCTAGTGACATCCAGGTCACAGGTCAGACTGGCCAATGCTGCGTTCAATGGCTCTCAGGATTGTTGGACAAAAGAGAATGCAGTTAATCACCCAAATGAATGAATTCATCTGTGAAGTCCCAACAAATCTAATAGGCAGATTGCTGTGGTCCAACTACTGTGCAAAAATTTATGAAAATTATTTGTCATAATGCAGCAGCACGTATTATGAAATTAATTGTAAACTGGCACTTATATTTTTTCACCATTAAATTAACTATTCAACCACACATTTTCCTGTAGATGCAGCTTTGAGCGGACATGTCACACCAAACAGCTATTTGTGATTCATCTCTCTTTCTCTCTCCCCTCCTCAAAAACGCATCCACATATACAATGTACACATCATTAGTACAGGCCTTGTTATGCCACTTCAACTAGCTTGTAGTGTTTAATTGATACCTCTGTTACTGGCACCACTGTGTACCATGGTGAAGCAGTGTCCCCTTAAAAATAACAAGACTTTTAGATCAAGTTTCCTGTCTAGGTGGTAATGAGCCTCGGTGCTCTCTGAGAGGGAGCTTTCATTATATAAGCTGAAGTGCATACACGTGACTGTTTTTTGACAGTTTATGCTTATCATGAGTTTAATACCTAAATTTATAATCTTTTAAAATGACAGTATCCTACAAAAAGAAAGGTGTACATATGTGTGTGTGTGTGTGTGTGAGAATCAATCAGTCAATCAAACTTTATTTCTATAGCACCTTCCAACAACCGAAACTGAACCAAAGTGCTGTACAACATTAAAAACAAGATTAAAAAAAATGATAATAACAAATAATAATAAAAGTATAAATAGGTCAGCAGAGCACATTACAACATTAAGATAAAGAGAAGTGTCACAGGGCCACTAAGTGTTAAAAGCTATTAAGAATGACAGCAAAAGTTAATTAAAACCCTAAATCTACAAGTGCGCGCACACACATACACAGACTATCATGAGATTAACACACATGGACATATAGACATGGTTGATTAGGTAGAAGACTGTAATAATGAGTCAGTGCCCTGTGACCTCAGTGAAACCTGCAATCTCATTCATGCACACACACTCACACATACATAGACTGATGAGAAGGGCCACATGGGGTGAGAACCATGCTAAAGCAGGTGCAGGCACTTTGGATATCACATCTGTGTGTGTGTGTGTGTGTGTGTGTGTGTGTGTGACGCATGTTCACACTTTCATTAGCTTCATTTCAAAGGGAGAAAATGATAGCATTTGAGCTCTTCCCATTCATGCTGTCCTAATCAGCATGAAATGGAAACAAGATTATGTTCTCCTCACAATATGCTGTGAAGCACAATGACTATAGCAAGACACATTCCTTTGCTAAATTATAGTAGAATTTTAGAAGGAAAAAATAATTGAGGAAACATTATATCATAAATTTTATATCTTAAATAAAAACAATTTTTATATCTTAAATTTTTCAGAGAGAGGGGCTAGCAAGGCTAGAGAAGAGACTCTATTGGCCCACGTTTTTGGGCCAATAGAGTTGTGAAGCGGGAGGGGACGCTTGTTTCAGAAGTGTTTTCCCCATTCTGTATTCCTGTTTCACTTTTCTTTCAATAATATCCTCAATGTTGCTTAACACAGAAACAAAGGACTCTCCTGGATAACGTAATAATTCTTTTGTGTTGTGTTATGTCAAGACTCCCTGGTCATTGTTCATGGGGACTTTAACAGAGCAAACCTCGGCCATGAACTGTCAAAATGCAGATGCATTCAGAATGCACATTAAGTTTCCCACCAGGGATAAAAACACACTGGAACATTGGAACAGCATACCAAAGGATGCCTATCACTCTGTCCCCCGTGCAAGCGTTGTAATAATAAATAGATAACCTCAGCTTCGATGTTTAAAAAGTTACACATCACACTGTGTCGGGGGGGGCTTTGACAACTGTGGTCACAAGATGCTACAACCTGCAAAGCATGTCAAATATCAGAAAAACAATGATCAGATGATGCGGCATATCATCAATCACAAACCTTTTTAGTGTCCTCTGGAAACTTCTTCTTCCGTTGTCGTTTTGTGTTTGCAGTAGATTTCTGTATTTGGTTGCGTGTTGTGTTTCTGCGATGCGTTTCTGTATTTGCAGCTAATACAGACAGACAAACATCTTTAATGAAGATGTTTTTTAAATTTGCTTGTCTATTTGCATGTGTTTTCTTAAGTTGCAGTGCGTTTCCCTTGTCGGCCACCGTACTAATCACTGTCTGGTTTATCTTCTCCCAACTTACAGGCAGAAACTAAAATCTCCTAAGCTTGTGGTCAAAACTGTGAGGAGACACGGTAAAGCTGGAATTACAGGCCTGCTTTGACTCCACTGATTAAGTGTTTTTGAGGCTGCAGCTAAAGACCTGGAAGAACTCACTGATACTATGACATCTTATATCAGCTTTTGTGAGGACATGTGTGCGCCAACTAAAACTTTCAGCATGTACAACAACAAACCCTAGTTTACAGCTAAACTCAGGGAGCGTTTTCAGGCCAAGTAGGAGGCCTACAGAAATGGGGACAGAATCCTGTACAACCAGGCCAGAAACATGCTGAGAAAGGAGCTCAGAGTAGCAAAGAGAAGCATCACTGAAAAAAAACAGGTTTTCGGCCAACGACCCTGTGTCAGTTTAGAGATGCCTGCAGGACATCACCAGCTATAGCAAACCATCCCCCCACACTGTGGAGAACCATTAACTGGTCGACGACGTGAATGTGTCTTACTGTAGGTTTGGTAAGCCAACGCTCACACCCCTCACCTGCTCCGACTCAGACATCACACAACCAACTTCACCCCTTGACACACCCTCCCCCCTCCCCACTGATACTCCACCTACACTCAGGATGAAGTGAAGAGGATGTGCGTCAGTTCTTTGAGATAGAAGATCAGGAAGGCACCAGGTCCAAACAGCCTGTCACCCTCCTGCAAGCCTGTGCTGACCAGCTTGCCCATCCCCTCCGGCTTCAAACGCTCAACACTCCCCAAGAAACTCTTTATCACAGGCCCCCTTCTGGACCCCCCTGCAGTTTGCGTACATATGGCAGGAATCTGTGTGTGAACTTCAGCTTGGCATTTAACACCATCATCCCAGAAATCCTCCACCCAAAACTCCCAGCTCATAGTGCCAGCCCCCACCTGTCAGTGGATCACAAACTTCCTGACAGACAGGAGGCAGCAGGTGAGGCTGTGGAAAATTACATCCAGCACCTGGACAATCAGCACCGGTGCCCCCCAGGGATGTGTGATCTCCCCAGGGATGTGTGATCTCCCCACTGCTCTTCTCCCTCTACACCAACTACTGCACCTAAACTCCTGAAGTTTGCAGATGACAAAATGGCCATCAACCTCATCCGGGACGATGATGAGTCTGAATACAGATAGGAGGTTAAACAGCTGGTCCTCTGGTGTGGTCATAACAACCTGGAGCTAAACACGCTCCCAACTGTGGAGATGACAGTGGACTTCAGGAGGAGCCCCTCAACACTGCCCCCATCACCATACTACAGCTGCACTGTGTCTGCTGTGGAAACCTTCGAGTTTCAGGGCATCCAGCAGAGGATGTACCGGGGAAGTTCAACCTGCCTCATGACCTGCTGTTCCAGTTCTACTCTGCAATAATCCAGTCTGTTCTCTATACATTCATCACAGTCTGGTTTGGATTAGCCACCAAACAAGACAGGAACAGACTACAATGGACAGTCAGGACTGCAGAAAAAAGCACTGGTGCTAATCTGCCCTCCATTCAGGACTGATACATCTCCAGAGTCAGGAAAAGGGCAAGAAACATCACTGCAGATCCATCACACCCTGGACACAACCTGTTCCAACTTCTCTCCTCTCTGGTAGGCACTATAGGGCACTGGACACCAAAATAGCCAGACACAAGAACACAGACATGACATAAATCAGTTATAGTGTCAGTAATCCTGTAACTCTAAAACATCCGCTGTACCTACAAATTACTCAGTTTTTTTAACATATACATATCATCATCGTCAACTATAAATCTAAGCATGCTGTATATACTGTATATAGACATGTATATATTAGATTAGATTCAATTTTATTGTCATTCACAGAGTAAGGTACTGAGACAACAAAATGCAGTTTAGGATCTAACCATAAGTGCAAACAGCAGTAAAATGTAATGTACATATGCATAGAGGTATATATAAACAGTAAGTGGTAGAAATGAATACGCTAAGATATATACAGTATAAACATGTGCAACATTTACAGTAGGATGTGCAGGTGTAAGTACAAGTAATGCTAATAGTAAGACATACAGAATAAACAGTTGGAGGTATGATATGAGTCACTATAAATACAATATATACAGTATAGATGGTGGTATAACTGCAAACACTGTAGGTCAGATATATACAATATGGACAGTAATATAAATATGAATACACTATAGGTCGGGGCTATCACCATGGTGCAGACTTCAGCAAGGTGACAGCGGAGGGCAAGAAGCTGTTCCTGAGCCTACTGGTCCTAGAACAGAGATTCCTGTAGCACCTAACAGAGGGGAGGAGGGCAAGTCTGTGGCCAGGGTAAAAGGTGTCCATACTGTGATGTAGTTGGTAAGGATGCTCTCGATGGTACAGCGGTAATTCACCAGAATCTGAGAAGACAGATGGACTTTCTTCAGTGTTCTGAGGAAGAAGAGACGCTGGTGTGGGTTGAGGGTCCAAGAGAGGTCCTTGGAGATGTGCACACCCAGAAACCTAAAGCTGGAGACACGCTCAACCTCCATCTTGTTGATGGGGGGGTGGCGCCTTTTATCTTTCTGAAGAGAGTGAAAATGAGGTCTTTAGTCTTCTTGGTGTTGAAGGGTCAGGTTGTTGTCAGCGCACTACGGCACCAGGTACTGGACCTCCTCCCTGTAGGCTGACTCATCGTTGTTGATGAGGCCAATCACCATTGTGTCATCTGCAAATCTGATATTGGACTCAGCACACAGCCTTGTGGAATATAGGTGTTTATATTGAGGGTTGAGGAGGTGTGGTTGTCTAACCTAACATACTAGTGTTAGTTAGAAAGTCCAGTATCCAGTTGCAGAGGGATGTGTTGATGCCAAGGTCACCAAGGCCAGTTGATGACCAGTTTGGAGGGGATGAGTTGCTGAATTGGAATGAACAGCATTCTGACATAGGTGTTGCTGTTGTCCAGGTGGGAGAGTGTAGCGCGGTGGAGATGGCGTCCTCTGTATACCTAGTTCTGGCGGTAGGCGAATTGGAGGGGGTCCAGTGTGGGCGGTAGGCAGGTTTTTTAGATGAGCCAGGACCAACCCTCGAAGCACTTCATGATGGTGGGGGTGAGTGCAACAGGACCAAAATCATTCATCATCAATCGCTGCAGTAGAGTGTATTGGCACTGGCACGCTGGAGGTGGTTTTGAAGCACGTGGGCACAGCTGCTTGGGCCAGTGACAGGTTGAAGATGTCAGTCAGGACCTCAGTCAGCTGCCCAGCACAGGCCCTGAGCACGCGTCTGGGGATACCATCAGTGCCAGCGGTTTTCGTGCATTAATCCTGCTCAGTGCAGCACACACGTCGGTGGGGGAGTGTGAGGGGCTGGTGGTCTGCAGGGAGCACAGCCTTGATGGCTGCCTCATGGTTGTCCCTGTCAAAACTGGCATAAAAGTTGTAAAACTCATCAGGGAAGGAGGCGTTGCTGGTTGGGGGATAGTGTTAATAGTGTCGTGAATGATTTCATTAAGCAAACTATGTGTTGTGGATTTATCATATAACCAGCCTGCATACTTAGTATAGTGATTAACACCAATTTTGTTGTGGTCTATAACACTACTGAAGAAATGAAATGTATTAGGACATAGAGTGTGAAGAAATGAAATATATTAAGAATATATTTATAGTTAGAAGATATTAAAGTTAAAAAAACACAGCTGAAACACTCAAGACAGAAGACATCAGGTTTTTCCCCATCTCCGTTAGAAAGACATCATGGAAAATTTTCGGTTCTTTCCAGGGCAGAAAACTGGTCTGAACCGGCTGAAACCAGAAATCAGGTCCTCTCCTGGCTCCTCCATTAAGATCATGGAAGATCAGTACTTTCCACAAACATAACATTATTTCTAACATTATAACATTATTCTTATAAAAGTAGGTGGAGAATCCACCAGAGAAGGCGGGACGGTTTAGGTTACAAAAAACAACGTGCAGAGCTTGGTAGCTAGTTTGCTACCGGTATCGGACTTGGGTTTATCTTCTATGAAAGAATAAACTCTATTGTGTTGAACTCTGATCTTCTCCAGTGACTTATTTTGTGTCTCAAGTTTTTGTTCATTTAAATAATTGGGAAAGTGTTGGAAAAGGAAGCCAGTCTCATTCCTAGGCCCAAGCTTGGACTTACAGTGGATTTGTAGTCCGCGATGGCCTGGATATCTTGCCGCATGCGTCAGGGGTTGAGTTGTTGTTGAAGTGCTCCTCAGTCCTTAGTTTATGGCTGTGCTTGGCCCTGTTGATGCCCCTCTTCAGGTTAACCCTGGATGAACTGTAGGCCTGCGCGTCACCTGATCTGAAAGCGGTGCCGTGTGCCTTCAGCAGTAGGTGGACCTCTGTATTCATCCATGGCTTCTGATTTGGGAACGTTGTAATCCATTTGAGGGTGGTGACACTGTTAGTGCCCAGAATGGAGGAAGCATTAGAATCAATGGGCTCTGTATGCCTCAGCCATGTTGGTGTAAACATAGTTCAAGCTCTTGTCTTCTCTTCAGCTCAATGGCGCTTTCAGGAATGCCGCTGTCGAGCAATGTTTCCGTAAAATTCACAATGTGGCAGTCCATAATCCTTTTATGAGTAGTGATCCACAGTCACAGCTCATCCATTTTGTAAGAGACCTTATATTGGCGAGGAAAATGCTGGGTAGAGATAGCCGATGAGGAGTTAGTTTTAGCTTAGCTCTTAGCCATCCTCTCTTCCCCCGCTTTTGTTTATGATCTCCACGCTGCCTGCGAGCACTTCTGGCCAGAGACCAATAAAGTTGTACAAGTTGGTAAATCTACTAAACCAGGAGATTTTCATGCTTATCCAAGCCATAGAACTGCTCCAACTGTGAGTCATGTAACATTGTCTATGGGAAAAATGAATGGGACTTTTACTTCCAGAACCAGGGGGCCCAGAATAACTGCTCACATGTCGCAACTCTACAGAGCATGCGCATTTGAGTCCTTCTCTGGCCAAGCTGGTAGTTAGAGCTTGCTGAGCTGGCTGACTTCCTGCAGTTTTTCTGCACATGTGAATGGTGTGAAATAATTTACTGATATAGCTCTTCTAGTCTTTTAAAATTTTATTTGTTTGATCATATCATATCAAAGATGTATTGTAGAGTGTTTGTAACACAAAAATTTAAAAGTTATTCATCATACAAACGTTGTTCTGTAATGAGTAATGTGTGAGAAAAAGGGCCAGTCTGTCCCGTAATACTGATTGTGGCTACAATGCCTAAATTGCCTCACAGCCCTGTACTGCCCCTGGGGACTTGATTAGAGTTAATGTGAAGCTTAAATGTCTAGAGGCTAGGAGACCCTAGAGCCTGCAATGTATATTACACCCCATAATATGAAAGAGTTACAAACAGTGTTGGGCAGTAACGCATTACCCAGTGACAGGTTACAATAACAAGTAGTGTAAAGGATTAAATTCACAAACAGTAATTACATGTTGGGTTTTCTGTCTCAAGTAGGTTCTCTTAGGATTTGTGCATGCGGGAAATTTACATCTGTAAGTCAAGTCATTCTTATTTATAAAATCTGTATCTGCAAAGAGAAACAAGACTATGTTGACTACACTGTGAGGCTTAGAGCTGAATGATAATGTCAGCATTGTCACAATGACAATTTTTCTGGATTGCTTTGGCACATTTTTCCATTCAGTCTACTTTTTCACAACAGCTCACACACAGCCCTTAACAGAAGACAAAATGACAAAAACAGCACATATTGTTTGCAAAATGACACCACCTTCAATTCAATTTATATAGGGCCAAATCATAACAGAAGTTATTTCAGGGCACTTGTCATATGGAGCAGGTCTAGACCATACTCTTCATAGCGAGGAAGTCGCTAAAGGAAGGAGAGAGCTATCTATGAGTGCTTGAGCAGAACTAGTGTAAATTTAAATGTACAGCAGGTAATTAGATGCTGTAATGAAGAATATAACAAAATTAACTGGGTTAAGAGCAGCAAAAATACGCTAGAAGCGCCAGCAACTGGAAATGAGACAATACGCTTACTGCAGCATGTCAGCAGCATGTCAGAACATAGTCCAATCACCTTCTCAAACCTTGTCATACACCTATCAAAACCAAGCATTTCCATCAAAACCTACAATTTGTGGTCAATTGAAAAAGTATGTTGTCATTTATTTAACAATGGATAACAAAATTGAAAGAACAGCTATCAATGTTAACATCTGCAACTATCAATTCAACTTTTGTGCAGCATGCTCACAGTGTTGACTATGTTTTACCACTGACAACCATACTACATTTTGGGTTTGTACTAAGCACTCTTACTCAGGGAATATACTGTTAGAAAGTATTTGAAATCTCCATAAAATTTGTACACAGTAAAATATTGTAGTTCTGTTTTTGTTTTGCTGAATAGAACTTTAAAGAAGGATATTGTAATGACATGCAGAATTCCAGGTGGGATTGGGGTGTTCTGATCCCCCAATTAAGACTTGGACACCCCCAAAAGAGGTAGAAACAACAGGTCGGAGGGGGGGTCGAAACATTTATGGAACCTTCTTACCTGTAATCACAAATATTACAATATATTTTCCATTCATTCACGATTTCAGACACCCCTAATGTGGACCATACCATTCCTTTTTTTATTTTTTTGAAATTTATTTTGGGACAGCAGTTTATATTACAAAACATACATCAGAACAAAAGCTGTTATATTTCCTCTGCCGTTGACAGATTTTTTCAAAATTTAAGAACTTTGTACATTTTGGGAGAGGTAAAGCATGCACGAGCAATGAAAAGTATGTCAGGGGGAGACTTGAGAGAAAATCAAATAAATTAGGTTTTTTCTAGAATAAAACATTGCAGAGTCATTCATTCGATACCACCACAAAATCTGGCCGTAAGGGCTTTACATATTTGACCCACTTGGTCCAGAATTTAATGAACATATTTTTCTGAAGACAATGTTATGGAAAAGTCTATTTCATTACATAAATGTCATTTACCATATCTAGCCACTCCTGTATTGTGGGGGGTTCAGGAAGTAACCAGCGCCTTGCGAGCACTTTTTTTTTTTACAAGCGGATATCAAAAAACCAAACATATATTCATCAGGACCCCTTGCCTGAAAATGAACATTTCCTAACAATAATGTGGAAAATTGCAAGGCCAGATCAGTGTTAAAGGTAGAATGAGCCGGATTTTCCTAAACAGCAATGTAAAATACATACAAAAATAATTCCTCTCAATCATCAATTATAACCCACTACAAGTCTGTGGCGGTGTTTGTATCTGCAGAGACCCTTCCTGCCTGTATTTTCTTAGTTTCTTATTAGTTTGCTTTGTTTGGGATGTTTCTGGGCGTCAACATTTGAGCAGTGGTGTATAGCCCCCAGCCAATAACAGCGTGCAGGCTGTGAGGTGGGAGCCATTTTCTGAACCATCTCTGGTGTCTGTTTGACCGAGGGCGGGGATGAGCTACACAAACAGGCAGAGCAGAGAGGCTACAGGACTGGATGAAGTGTGCGTTTTGGCTGCATTCACACAAAACCCTTCCCGCAGGGTTGTGTGGATGTGTGCAGTGGTGTCTGCATGTTTATTTGTGCTTAAGAACGTAATTCGCTGTGAAACAATCATAATTTCTCTGTTTCACTGCTTTGTTCTCGCTAACACCGTTCCCTATCGTCATTCTCTCTAGCTCCCTCGACCACCACTGCTGCTGAATGGTGTGTTTGCAACCAACAAATCTTACTGTTTACCTTTAAGTATGCTTTTTAGTGCTTTGTGAAACCTACACTGTCTCTAACATTTGGCATCCCCTCCAGCAAAATGTGCTTTCCCTGTCTGTCACCGTACCGTGATTTACTTTTTCTGTATGTGTCCTCTTTTATTGCACTGCCTGCAGTCTTTATCCTTAAACCAGCAATCTGCAGGATCATGTGACTTTTTAACCACAACTGAAGCAAGGCTGTGCTTTATCATTGCATCGTTTTCTGTGTAACTTGTACACTGAGCATGTGGCAGTGTTTTTGTAACTCGCCTGCATCTTTTGCTGTCAGTTTCCTGTTGCCTGTTTCTACCAATATGGCGATCACCAATCCCAAATACCCAATACTGATCAACTCTTTCCACATAAGTCGTCCAATTCTCTACTGTGCTATTAAAACTATCCATATGTCCAATCGTAGAAAAGGTTTCAGTCGTAGTCATCTGGACACTGTTTTCAGAATCAAGACGTTTCGGCTCCCATCCGGAAGTCATTCTCAATGACTTTGTCATTGAAAATCAGTGCACAGTGTTGTTGAATGACCATACCTCTGAAACGGGATTTTTTTGTCATATAGGGCCATTTTTTCATTACTCAACCAAAAGGCACCGGTCAGTTTCATCCCAAGTGTGACAGCATAGGATCCACACTCAAATCATCCCTCCCTCCATCCAATTTATTTTCAAATTACTAAAATGTCACAAAAAGCTTATCAGTCCAGCGAGTTAGAAACCAAAATTCTACTAAAAGTAAAGCGTAAAATACAGGTAAATATGGATTATTTCAGCATTATTAATATGATTAATACCATGACAACGCCTGACACTAATCAATTGCCTGTACTACATTTCTTTGGTTGAAAAAGTACATATATCAGTTTCTTACGTTTGATCATAATGAACCTGAAAAACACAACTTGAACTAAACTCAACAGCGTACAAAATAAGCTATAGATTGTTTGTTTTCAATTCACTTAGTGTTAGTTACATTTCAAACCATAGCCATAATTTAGGTTACATGCATCACAACAAATGTTGTGTTTGCTAACATTAGAATCATACATCATGGCTACATACCATGAAAACCAACATATTTAAGATGAGCTAATTTGAGTAAAATATATATTAAAAACTTAAGTGTCCATCCCATGCCTGTTAAAATGACTCCTTGAGTGGCTCACATTTCACAAAATGCAGTAAGTGTATGGTTAGTGTGCATGTGGTGTCGGCAGCAAAATAAGTTTAAAATAAGTTTACAAAACAAGCACTCCCTGCCAGTGTAAGTAAAACATTTAAATATCACGATGATGTTTCTGCCTCAAAGCGGTGACAGATGCATGCATTATCCATGCAAATACAGTAGTAAGAACAACTTGCAGACCAAACACCTACCCTGAAGAGAGGAAGAAGCTAATGATGCCAGGAATGCTGAGGTTGGCACAGCGGTGGCACTGCCCACCTCCCCCCTAGCCACCCTGTTGGATAGGTGCTAATAATGTTTGATTATTAGCACCACTGCATTCAAATGAACATCACTTACATCATCGTCAGTAGGCATTTTCCCCAACTACATGAACTACATTTTGGACACATGCAGCAGAGTACTGATGATTTGAGCTCTTTTCTGTCACAACATGCCTGTTACAGTACATACATCCTGTGGTGTGCTCCAGCTGACATTTCCTGTATGTAAATGTATTTTATACACGTGGTATTTTGTGTGGCTGTTTTATGTTTAATGTCTGCTGCATGTGTCATGCAGATTTGTGTTGATGCTTGTGGACATGTTGAGTAGGTGTGGGCCACCTGCTGGAGGATTTAAGTGAAGTGGAGTGCAGTCCTCTGCATCTTCTCAACTGTTTATACAGCACACTCATCATTTAGCCATTAGTCATCACAAACACAGTTGCACACATACACACTTACACGTTCACATGCATCTAAGTATACACACATGTGAATACATAGTTTTATGCATATACTAGTAATGTATGCATGGGACTGCATACATCAGTGCATGTAAAGACCTACTCACATAGACATATATGTCACAAGTATGAAGTCTCAAAGCAAAGTTGCACACAGACCAAAAATAACACACATTTACTTGCATATAAAGATTCATTGCCTTTCTCCTTACTTCTTGTATTAAACCGACTGTTCCCTTCCATTTCCCTCCGCAGAATAATTCTAGCATTTTGATTCTGTCAAGTTTATTTACATAGCTAATGAAAGAAACCGGATCAACATGAACGCATATTCTAAAATGAAAAACCAGCATTCTGACATGTTAGCATCTCTTAAAAACTGGGATTCTAAAGTTTAACCCGTAAATAAGACTTTATGTAGGTCGAAAAGACTGCTTGAAGTCATGATTACAGAGCTGCTGATTTCTTCTTTAAAAGGTTCTACTGATGAGCACAGTTTTGTCTCCTTCTATAAACTGTTGAAACACCTTGGAAAATGTTAATTTTAGTTCAGGTCAGAATGACTTCAACAAATGACTTAATTTAGCATTTGAAAAGCTAAGGCATCTATCCAATCTGGCAATACATGTTTTTTAAATCAACTTAAAAAAGAAGGTTTGCACTGAAAGTTCAGTTTATAGCACAATCCATATTGGATTTTATGGCCAATACCGATATTTTAGAGTTTAAAATATGATATAACGGTGTGGGGGTGGGCATGGTTAGCTGTCAGCTGCAGAGGGAGAGGTGGGGGAATGGCTCAGGTGAGCAGCGTCAGGGAGAGATAACTGGCACAGCTGTGTCTTGTTGACTAATTATGCTCTTCCCTTTATATGCAGTAGCATGCTGGACCTGAGAGATACTCACAGAACAAGCCAGACAGCAGAGTGACGGCAGATCACTGAAATTGCTAGCATGGAGCAGAGACGGAAGACTGATCACCTCGAGCAACATCGGCAAGCCGGGTAAAACGACAGGCTCGGGTGCCCGGATAACCCTGTGATTAGTGTGTGTGAGTGATCGTGGCAATAAAAAGTCGATACCTGGGGACTGTGTGTTGCCGTCTGTATTCTGCCTAGGGATTCACGGTAGCTGAATCGTGCTACAACCGGCCAAGTAAGTCCTCCTAAAGGGACTTATTCGGGCAGCGTGATAATAAGGAATTGCAGTAGTCCAACCTAGAAGTAACAAATTATGTTTTATATTGGATCTTTCACCAATCTGAGTTTTAGGATAAAAATGTAAATACATCAAGCCTGTTGATTCATTTCCATATGAATTATTTTCTGATGCATGATTTATTTAAGATGATTAAGGTCATGAGCTGGATGACATCTTGAGTACGTGGCACACACATTTAGCCCACTGAGCCCTCGCCCTTCTCTCAAGCATTCTTCAATAGGAGGTGAAGTGAGAAACATAAATCCGCTCTGACAGTCACTATTCATACAGCCCTCCAGTCAGGCACAATCAAACCAGCCAGCACATCAACTGGCAGGTAGGGGAGCACTGATGGTATTGTGTGTGAGGTAAACGTGTAGGCGTTACATATTGAGTGGGCAAAATACCTGTTAACGATGATACATATTAAAGATGAGGAAAATTAAACTTTACAGTATGTTCTTCAGTTGTTTCTTTGCTTAAAAAATGGAAGAATCATTTGATTTTCAAACTCAGATGCTTCAGATCAGCTCATTTATGGCAGCTGGCCAGGCTCAGGATGTCACTCCCATGCATCTGTTGTTTATTTCTACATCACACATTTGGACAAGCCTTGACATGTACTCCAGTGTGAACTGGTCAACTGCTCAGATCAGAGCAGAGAACCAGCAAGCACAGAGGAAAAGAGCTGAAATTGTGGAAAGGAAAGTGCTGAGGGAAACACTGAATACTTTACATTTGGATGGAAGAGGATTTGAACAAGCTGAGTTAAAAGTGATGTACTTCTATTCTATGTGAAAATGGGGACAGGAGCTCAGTATTTTCAGTTGGAAAGAGTTGGATGGATAACTAAAGGGATAGATGTCACAGACACAGAAAATGGGTTTAATGGAATTTTTGTAAACAGACATAAATGGTGTCTCAGTGTCATGGTCAGATAATGCATTTCAGGGTCCAGGCACACATCAGGGACCCTTACTGTGCATTCATTATGAGTGGTAATGAAAATAATAGGTGTGTTTAGCTAAACAGAGTGAGACAAGATGAAACATGTAGATTAAAGATGTAAGAGAATAATAGAAATATATCCACAAGTAAGCATTGTGGTAGATGCCAGAAATGGTATCTAGCCTAAAAAAAATCTCTTCTTAAAGAATGTTCAGTGGCAGAGAGAAACTAAGTTTAATTATTTAAGTACTGTACTTAAATCATAAATCATTTGGGCTACTTTCATGATGATTGGACATGTTCAAAGCTCTGATTGGGCTTTTTGGTTGTCAGTCAGCAGATAAGTGTGAAGTGGCCCGGTTTTGGGAGTGAAGTCTGTAAGTGTAAAGCCATGGTACTCTGCCGGAAAGGTGGTGGTGGACTGCCCCTTTCAGGATAAACTTCTGCCCCAGGGGAGTTGTTCAAGTATCTTGGGGTCTTGTTGATGAGTGAGGGTAGGATGGAGTGGGAGATTGGTAGGTAAGTTGGTGCAACTGGTGTTGCATTAGACTCTCGTGGTGAAGAGGGGCTGAGCCTGAAGGTGAAGCTCTCGATTTACATTCTAACCGTCATCTGTAGCCATGAGCTTTAAGTAGTGACTGAAAAAAAATCTCAATCCGATGCACCATGTGGTCAGAGCTGAAAGCGGGTCAGCTTTGATCCTCCCTGGTATATTCATATTGACACACAGACCTGAGACCTGCAGTGACACAACAAGAACCTAACCAATCTGATCTGATTTAATATAATTTGGACTCACCGGGAGCTATGTCCAGGGTCAGGTCCTGGCTACTAGGAACTGCACTTATGAACAAGTACATGAGTAAAAAGACTTACTTGTAAGTATTTTTACACTGTAGTATTGCTACTTTTACTCAAGTAAAGGATCTGAATTCCTCTTTTAAAATAAGTCTGGTAAGCTGGTGACTGATTTTTCCTGACATGCTGCCAGAGCAGAACATTGCTCCAGCCATGATAAACTTTATATCCTCACAGCTGCAATACCTACCATGTACTCACTTTGTCCATGAGTCATGTCTGAGGACTGACTAGTAGTTTATTTTTCTAATATGCTGCAGGCTTCAGTTGACCACACTTTCCTTAGTAATGACTTCCAGCAAACTAAAGCTAACTGAACTTTGAGACAATCACGGTGACAATGACCTTTTCTAGATGAGAGGGAAAAAGCAATTTTTCAACCTCACACACACACACACACACACACACACACACACACACTGTTGGCCATACATATACATGTACATAAAGACAGTCTACACACAACTACAACTACACACACCTGAGTTTGACATTTCAAAGGTTAACTGTCATTCTGACCTCATTAGGTGATCTGTACTCTGATTGGCCAAGTAATCATCTGTCAGCCTAACAAGCTATAACAGTGATTCCCAACCAGGGGTACTTGTCCCCCAAGGGGCACTTCTGCAGTTACCAAGGGGTACGAGGAAAAATTGTGAAGCATAGGTTAATTTAAGAAAAAAAAAATAGAAATTATGATTTTGTTGATATAGATCCACATATTTGTTTAGGAGGGAAAAAAACAAGATTACAAATTTGTGTGATGCTGATCTTTATAGTTATTGTCATAATAACATACCAACTATGGTAGTCTGCACAAGACACGCCTCAGTTTTCCACCAACCAATTCAAGTCAATTGTAAGTTGATTAAGACTGCAGAAAAACTAGTCAGAAAGACAACAAAAAAAGCTTAAAGTAAAGATACTGTAAATGGTTGAAACAACTAGTTTCTGTCACTGTAACGGCAATAGTGCAAGCTTGGCCAAAACTACTAAAAAATACCATTGAACAATACCATAAAGCCATCCCATCTTTAAAAGGGTATAATAAAGGGGCACTTCTGATAGGCTGTGGGGCTACTTCGGACAAAAAAAAAAAAAGGTTGGGAACCACTGAGCTATAACATCAAATACAGTAATGTATGTTAGGACCTAATCACATGTGGGAAACAAAGAAGTGGCCTGCATGTAAAAACAAAATCCTGAACTGAGAAACAGCGCCAAATCCCCTCAAGATTGTTAAGTCACACCTGAGTGTGAGATTTAAGTTGAATCCAAACCCTGGATTCCTACTGGACAAGCCTCCACAGGAGCAGAGGAAGCCAATAAACTCAGAGCGCTCTGTTTGCCTTTCCATTGCAACTCTGGTTGCTAGAGGGGGTGACCTGACTCAACTTTGAACTTTAATCCCTAGGTGACTTGCTGGACGAGAAACAGACTGTTCTGTGTTTTATGGTTTGTATAGGTGCCACGCCGCTGCTGGACCTTTACTTGTGATAGCTTTTGCCACTGTGCGCAGAGTTAATAAATGCTGCTTTATCAAGACCAAAGTCCAGCAACACGGCTGACGAATACAAGTTCGCTGCCGGGTTCCTGTGTGATAAAAGGGACAGTTGTGTCTTGCTGCAGCGTTTGCTGTGGTTATTTGTGTATGTGTTGTAATAACAGCTGGTTGTGGCAGTCAGTGCTCGGATTCACCCTTCACTGTCCACCATTATTAATGTAAAACATTACCTACAGTACATAAATATTGGCAAATCTAAGTGGACAAACCCCTTTTTGAGACTGTTTCACGTTTGGTTATTGGTCCCTGATTTCAGGGTGGTGCCCCGTAATTATTAATCCTTATTAATAAATTTAATAAATATCTTTGATATTTGCTAATAACCCAACCTGCTCTACCTGAATTGCAATATTTAATAGTTCATCATAACATAATTACATGTAATCACAT